>NC_066518.1:1240177-1327677 GCF_024679095.1 Eriocheir sinensis | reverse complement strand
CCTTAACTCAAAATCTCAACTGGAAACTTCATATCTCTTCTCTTACTAAATCAGCTTCCTCGAGGCTGGGCGTTCTGTATCGTCTCCGCCAGTTCTTCTCCCCCGCACAGCTGCTATCCACTTACAGGGGACTTGTCCGCCCTCGTATGGAGTATGCATCTCACGTGTGGGGGGACTCCACTCACACAGCTCTCTGGACAGAGTGAAGTCTAAGGCTTTTCGTCTCATCAGCTCTCCTCCTCTTACTAATAGTCTTCTACCTCTTAAATTTCGCCGCCATGTTGCCTCTCTTTCTATCTTCTATTGATATTTTCGTGCTGACTGGTCTTCTGAACTTGCTAACTGCATGCCTCCCCCCCTCCCGCGGCCTCGCCACACACGACTTTCTACTCAAGCTCATCCTGTCCAAATCCCTTACGCACGAGTTAACGATCTTTCCTCATCTGTATTTCCTCCTGCCTACGACTTGAACTCTTTCAAGAGAAGGGTATCAGGACACCTCTCCTCCCGAAATTGATTTATCTTTTTGGCCACTCTATTTAGGAGCAGTAAGTAGCAGGCTTTTTTTTCTCATTATTTTTTTTTACGCCCTTGCGCTGTCTCCTCTGCTGTAAGAAAAAAAAAAAAAATATATATATATATATATATATATATATATATATATATATATATATATATATATATATATATATATATATATATTTTTTTTTTTGCTCTCAATGATATTTAGTGATGCCTAACATGTGTGCAGTTCCAAATTGCAAAGGAAACTACAGGTCCGGGCCAAAAGTGCACGTGTTTTCCTTCCCTAAAGATGAGAAACTCTCCACGAAATGGCTGCGCGCTATCAAGAGGGATAACTACACACCGAACAAGCAGAGCAGGATAAGTACTCATTTTCTTTTAACTTCATCCATATATTTTTGGGACAAAGAGAGAGAGAGAGAGAGAGAGAGAGAGAGAGAGAGAGAGAGAGAGAGAGAGAGAGAGAGAGAGAGAGAGAGAGAATGTTCAAGAATTGATGCTGTGGCACCCACCCACCCAGCACCCGTGAGGGAATCTATCAGCGCTCACCTGTGGTTCACCTTTGGAGCCAGGAACACCCAGGCTAGTTTTTGCATGGAGACCACCACCGTGGGCATGGAGAGCAACAGGAATATCCGCTTCTGGTATCTCCCAAACCCACCAATCTTCTCCAGATAAATATCCATTATTCTCTGGTCTCACTCCCAGTCTCGAGCCCCGATACTTCGATACTTCTTCACTCACAGCAGCAGCCGGATGTTCTTTTATCTGTTAGATGAGAGGGGTTTTAGATTTTGCGCATATTTGTCGTAACACACACACACACACACACACACACACACACACACACACCGCTCCGTACCTCAGTGGTTAAAGCTCTGTGCTGCCAGGCTTAACGGCCTGCCAAGCGATTTCGAGCTCCGTTCAGGCCGGAATTTTTTCGATGACAAGGAGTTATTACTGTCCCCCCTTGAGCAAGGGCGATGGGGTGTGTGACGTGTGAAGGTCCTGGCAGTACCCAGAGATCAAATATAATGAATTTTCTCTTGTCGGAATGGTATATGCTGGCGATTACGTGTCCAACTCGAGATCAAGCTATGGTGAATTACACACACACACACACACACACACACACTAAGGTGTCAGAGATCAAGAAAGTTTTCCTCATATATGCATGGACTTCTAAAATGACTTATTACTATTACTAACTTCTCATATGCTATGTCAACTTCTCTCGCTTGCTTATGATAAGAAATTTAAGCAGATTTACGTCTTTGGTGATTTGAAATTTGACTTGCTGAACTCCAAAATAACTTTTTTTATTTTATTGATTTGATGTATTCTTTTTCACTTTTCCCACAAATAACTAAGTCACCAGAGTAACAGACACCGGCCACTCTCATAGATCACAATGGACATCACAAGTAGAACCAAATATTGGTAATTATATAATACATTCAGACATTACCGACCATTTTCCGATAATTTCGCAGTATAATTAAGTGTGAGTATAGAGAAAATAACCCCCTTACATTAATTAGTAATGGAATAATAACATCTATGGCTTTAGAACACTTAAATCATGATCTAAAGCAAATAAACTGGAATGGTGTATCAACTTTAACTTGCCCAAACGTTTCTTATGATTTATATCATATTAAAATTAAAATATTATATGAAAAACACTTTCCATTGAAAAAATATCAGATAAACAATAAAAATAGAATAATTCCATACATAACTTCTGCCTTAAAACAATAGCATTATAAATAGAAATAGATTAGATAAGTTAGCAAAGAAATGGCTTATCACTTTTAGGAAAACCTATCGCAAATACAGAAATAGATTAACATCAATCATAAGAGCAGCAAAAAACAAGTATTATTAAGACAACTTGTAGGAAAATCAAGGTAATACCAAGGCATAGTGGAAAACCATAAACTCTCGTTATGACCTAGGTTGGTATTACGTAGGTAGGACACAAGTACACCTCTCTCTCTCTCTCTCTCTCTCTCTCTCTCTCTCTTAGACAAGTGCCAGGTCCTTCAAGTTGGAACAAAAAATAAGAAGTTCGATTACGAAATACGCGGCGTTAAACTCACAAGTGTTCAATGCGTTAAGGATTAAAATCGCATCAAACCTCAAATTCTCACAGCAATGCATCGATGCAGCAAATAAAGCGAACAGAATGTTGGGCTTCATTAAAAGAAACTTTTTATTCAAAAATAAAGATGTAATACTTCCGCTCTACAATAGTTTAGTCAGACCCCACTTGGAATATGCGGTACAGTTTTGGTCTCCCCACCATGCAAAGGACATTGCTAAACTAGAAGGTGTTCAGCGTCGAGCAACAAAAATGATCCCTTCCTTGAGCAACAAATCCTACGAAGAAAGGCTTTCCACCCTTAACATGTTCTCTCTTGAGAAACGTCGCCTCCGAGGAAAACTGATCGAATGTTTTATAATACTTAATGGTTTCACGAATGTAGACAGATCAAAATTGTTTATGATCGATGACACTTTGCGAACGAGGAACAATGGCACAAAACTCAAATGTACACAAGTAAATTCAGACTGCACCAAATTTTTCTTCACCAACGTTGTAGTGCAAGAATGGAATAAGCTCCCACCATCAGTGGTTCAGTGTAACACGATTGACTCCTTTAAAAACAAGCTCGACCGTCACTTCCTTGAACTTAATATTAACTAGAGTAGAAAAGCAACGTTTTGGAGCCATCTGATTAATGTAAAATCACTTAGGTTTAAGGACAGACCACCTAGTCTGGACCATGGGGTCTGTGTGGTCTGATTTTCTATGTAAATCTATGTAAATCTCTCTCCTGCTCTTAATCTCACCACACCAAAGTCTCCACACACTATTTCCCGTACACACTCATACTCCACCTCCATACACTCTCCAATACTTTAACACCACAACTCTCACACACATCTCCACTAACCCATCTCCACATTCTCTCACAGCTCACCCACACCCGTGACTCCAAGACCTCCGTCTTAAGGCCCAGTCACACCGGCTCTACGACCTACTGCCGACTTCCAGCGACCTGCAGGTTGCGGGAGGTCTCACATGGTCGACGATTGGTCGTGCGTGCGATCGTCATATGTCTCCGTCTGCCCTGCGACCGATGGAGGTTTTGGGTCATGCTCTAAAACCTCCAGCCGACCTCTCAGGTCGCTGCCGGTCGTAAAAAAGGTTGCCGTCCGGTGGCCGAATGGACTGCGTCTGGACGGCAAGCGGACTGCCACCGGTGGCCGACAGGTGACCATTAACTGTTGAACGGCGACCGGATGGCAAGCGGACGCCGTCTGGTTGCCGTCAGATAGTAGGAGGTCGCTGATGGTCGGCGTCCACTTTTTATCTGTCATTGGCCGTGATCGACGTCCGGCCTTCCACCACACGGCGAGTTGTACGGCGACCGGTGGTAGATCAAACCACCCTTGCCCGGAAATGAGGTACATTCCTGAGCAGTGACGTCCCACGCCCCTCAGCCCGCCCAAGCTCCGTCCCAACTCAACCTGCTCCACCTCTGGTATGTATTAGTCTTACTTTTGTTGCAAATTGCTGGTGATTAGTTTAGTATTTGATCATTCTTCTGTCCATGTTTTCGATGGTAAGGGTTTGCATTAACATATTTACAAACGATTCATTCAAAAATGGCCGTGGAGGGGTAAGATGAACCTTTAAGTTTGGGGTAAGATGAACCATCTGTTCATCTTACCCCATCATGTGTGAATGATTATATTTTTTAATCCTCATTGTAATCTATTTGATATCAGATGCCGCGAAAGTACACCAGAAAAACGGGCCGGGCCCCTATACCCCTCGATGTGATGAAAAGGGCCTCCGCTGCATTCGACGATGGAAAAAAGAAGAAAGAAAGAAAAGAAAAGGGCCACAAAAATACTGACTGATACGCCAGTCCGGGATGAAGTAGCAGCAGAGAGAGAAGAAAGATAGGCCTACCAAGGCGAATAAAGAAATTATGAAGAATTTGTTTGGTAAGAGACAGAAGTCAAGACAGACAGCATCTATAATGCCACTTCAGATGATGATAGTGAGGACGATGTATGCAAGACCATGGATTCACTTACAAAAGATTCTGATGACGATATATCGGATGACGAGTTGATGGAAGGCGGTTTCGTGGTAGTGAACATTCATGGCATGAAGGGAACCACACAAAGATATGTCGCAAGAGTCGACGTAATCGACGGTGATGAAATCGAGGGAGTTTTCATGAAGAGAATCCCAGGACATAGGCCCATTGAGAGAAAACAGGCCTTCATAATCGACCACAATGATGAAGCATCATTCGATAAAAAAGATATTTCGGTGACACTACCAGCTCCGAAAAGCTTGTCTGGTAGTCTGGGAAAGTCGAACCAGTTTGTGTTCCCATATGACTTGGCAAGATTCAATCTCTCGTAGGCCTGTTCATGGACATAAGTGCATTTTGCTAAATTTTCAAAAGGATTTTTTATTCTTTTAATAGGATGTATATGTACTATTGATACATACAAAATGTGTACTATCCTCTGTTTTGCAGTAAAATCACTAAACATTTTGTTAAATTTTCAAAAGGATTTTATTTATTTATTTCATATTTACATATAAAAGGATGTGCATGTATTATTAATAGATAAACATTTGTAATATCCGTTGTTTTGATGTAGATATCCTCTCGTTCATTTAATTCACGGTGTGGTTCAACTTACCCCCCTAAGTGGGGGTAGGTTGAACCATTCATTACTTTTTTTAAAGGCTTTAAAAAGGTGAAAGCCTTATCAGGAGAATATCAATTTTGTTTATGGTTAAAGGTAAATGACAGCTGCTCAAACTAACACTGACAGAGACAGGGTCACGCTACCAGGGAAGACCTCAGGTCGAAAAATCTAAAAAGTGGTTCATCTTACCCCACTTCCCCCTATGTGGTAGACAAGTTCAATTCTGCTACCCTGGGCCATACCTAGGCCGACTTTACTCCCACGTTGTGCTTAAAGGAGGGTCAACCATAAATCACAGTAACAAAATAAACCATGTATTGGTACTTAAATATTTACATTACAAATTCCACTTTACACTTATAGAACACACACAATATATCACCACGCTCCCCAGACCAACGCAACACACACAAGTACACCTCCCTCTCTCTCTCTCTCTCTCTCCTGCTCTTAATCAAACCACACCAAAGTCTCCACACACTGTTTCCCGTACACACTCTCATACTCCACCTCCCTACACTCTCCAATACACTAACACCACAACTCTCACACACATCTCCACATTCTCTCACAGCTCACCTACACCCGTGACTCCAAGACCTCCGTCTTACCCGTCTGCAATCCAGCCCTGAAGTGAACCACCCTCTTGTTCTCTTGAAATGCCAGAATTTTTATCTTTACAACACTCCCACACGGCCACTGCGTGTAACGAAACACACGAGAAATTAATCCAGACAAGGAAAGGTTTGCCGGCGCCGGGGATCGAGCCCGCAACCAGCGTAACGGGAGAGCCACTCCTTTACCAGTCGGCCAAAGAGGTACCCCCCCGGCTAAGTGGGTTATGGGAGGCTCGCCCATCAGGCAAGTCAGCACTACACGTCTCCCCATTCCCATTTAGATTAATTTCTGTGTGTTGAGTTCCCATTTTCTATGAACTTCGGAGAGCATGGGCCATCACTCTACCTGTTACCCACTCGGGGTGACACAACAGAACCACAGGAGAGGATGCCACCGCCTTGCCACCAGTGAAATGCCAGAATTTGCTCTTAACTCCACTCCCACACGGCCACTGCGTGTAACGAAACACACGAGAAATTAATCCAGACAAGGAAAGGTTTGCCGGCGCCGGGGATCGAACCTGCGACCAGCGTAACGGAAAAGCCACTCCTTTACCAGTCGGCCAAAGAGGTACCCCACCGGCTAAGTGGGTTATGGGAGGCTCGCCCATCAGGCAAGTCAGCACTACACTCTGACACATTATCTCCTCTGGCCACGCCTCTAATTCATGACGTCGGTGCACAGGTGTGCCGAGATCGGGACATCTTAAGCTTTTCTTTGCTCCCCCCCCTCCCATTCCTACTCCTCCCAGAATCCTGACGCCCTTAAGCTCTCCTCTACTTCTTTCCTCCAAGTGTTCTTTTAATCCCTTTTACTCCTCCCAACGCCAGGTGCCAACGCCAGGTGTGCTTTTAATTGCTTCCCCAAAATTCCTTAACACTCCATCTTCCACTTGGTCTGAGATTTCCTTAACAATAACTTATGTTAAAAATATAATATACACATCAAAAGCACGAGAATATATCGATGCATGCACGAAAAAAAATAAAGCAATGTATTACACTCTTTACTTGGAAGAACAGGCAGTGGAGATCACAAAAAAAACCACAACTGAGCTCAAGCATGAATGTACTGACATCCCTAACGTATTTAACAAACACTTCCTAAAGTTAAGTAATGACGAGCTAAGCGAAACAAAATTAATATTATAAGAGGTATTAAACAACCCTCCTAAATTCTCATTTTATGACACCAACCAGGGATGGAGTGTTTTTTTTTTTTTTCCCAGCAAGGGAGACAGCTCAAGGGCACTAAAACAAAATGGGAAAAAAGGCCCGCTAGGCGCTGCTCCTACAAAACGAGACAGAGCAAGAAGCCAAAAGAGAGGTCAATTTCGGGAAAAGAGATGTTTTGATACTCGTCTTTTGAAAGAGGTCAAGTAATAGGCAGGAAGAAATACAGACAAAGGAAAGCTGTTCCAGCATTTACCAGCAGAAGGGATAAAAGAATGAAGATGGTGGTTAACTCCTGCATAAAGGATTTGGACAGTATAGGGATGGGCAAGAGTAAAAAGTCGAGAGCAACGGGGCCGCGGGAGGGGGGCAGGTATGCAGTTAGCAAGTTCAGAAGAACAGTCAGCATGAAAATATCGGTAGAAGATAGAAAGAGAGGCAACTTTGAGGCGGAATTTAAGAGGTAGAAGACTGTCAGTGAGAGAAAGGGAGTTGATGAGACGAAGAGCCTTAGACTCTACCCTGTCCAAAAGGGCTGTATGTGTGGAGCTCCCTCACACATGAGATACATACTCCATACGAGGGCGGACAAGGCCCCTGTATATGGACAGCATCTGTGCGGGGGAGGAGAACTGGCGGAGACGATACAGAACGTCTAACCTCGAGAAAGCTGATTTGGTTAGAAAGGAGATGTGAAGTTTCCAGTTAAGATTTTGAGTTAAGGATAGACCAAGGATGTTTAGTGTAGAAGGTGACAACTGAGTGTTATCAAAAAATAGGGGATAGGTGTTTGGAAGATTGTGTCGAGTTGATAGGTTGAGAACTTGAGTTTTTAAGGCGTTAAAGGACATGAGGTTCCTCTTACCCCAGTCAGAAAAGGGCAGAAATGTATGAATAATCAGGAAGACATGTCGGGACTAAGCATTGGTGGCACGTGAAAAATTCGATATATTACATGTGGGGTTCTTGAAAGGTCTGGATTTCCGAAAATCCCGTAAATTCTCAGCAATAAAAAAAAAAAAAAAAAAAAAATAACTGAAAATTGAGTTATCAGACTCACAGCCCCTCTAGTCCTTATTTATTTAAGTATCTGACCAATCACATCTCTCATAGGGTAAGCAAAAGCCAGATAAACCTGCTCTTAAGTTTATTGAAAACAACAAAGAAACTCGCTGTAAATTAAGAATAATTAATTAAACCAAGCACACAGCAACCTAGCTATCTACGTTAACACATCCTAGCAAATGGTTACTTAGCTGTAAGGGGAAAAGAGGGAAGCCACACCCTGATTTGCCTCGTGTCTGGAGCCTTGGAATCCTTGTCCTCTTCTCGTTCCTCACTGCAACGCGCCGTGCCCTCCTTCCTCCCACGGGCTTCCCTAGACCTGAGTATACAATCACTCTGGAATTGTGGATACTAGAAGGCAGGAAAACCCCACGATGGAGAACGTGGCGTGGGAGGGGGCGAGGGACGTCAGCTCGCGGTGGAGTATCGGAGGAAGATGACTTGAAAGATGGCGGCGGTCCCACAATGCTCCGCGCGCCCCGGCCGCGGGCAAGATGCCAGCTCTCGCCATACTGACATCTCGTTTTCTGTGCAACACTTACGCTAAAACGCCCTAAAGGCGATTTATTTATTATTTATTAATAACCTAACACATGCAATTGGTCATAGTGGGTCATGCATCCCACACATAGCTCAGCGTTGGTAGTAATAACGAATCTGATTTGAAATAGCGCGCGTTCCCGCCTTCTAGTTTTTCCCGCCTGACTTGTGACTACTCCCGCTCTCTCAATCAAAATGGCGGGAACTCCCGCGGTATTTTTCCACAGGCCACTCCCTGAATAATGAAATCATGACATTACACTTTCACCAAAAGAGTCTGCAGAGGCTGATAAATTAGCTTCAGGAATCTTGTGAGAGGCTTGAAAGTCAACTGTAAGAAGTCAGAGAATATGGGAGACGAGACGAGAGAAGTTCAGAAAAAAATAATAAAATCGTGCAAATGGAGACTTATTAAGCAGGCAGACTGGCAGATTATTACGTACTTCGGGAGACTAATCTCAGAGGATGCAAAGTCTGAGATGGAGATAAAGATAAAAAAAGCATTAGCATAAAAAACTGCTTTACGAAAAGTTAAGAAGATTCTAACAAACGTAAGTACTACACTATGAGTATGGGATAAAAATAAAGACAGGTATGTTTTGCTTCGTCAACTCTGATGTAGGACACGAACTCTAAATCAAAACATAAAAAGAGAATAGAAGTTGCAGAAATATGATTTATAAGAAAAATGTTAAGAATTTCTTGTATAACTTGCTACAAATGAAAAAAGTTTCGAGAACAGGAATGGAAGATGTGGGCCATATCAATAGCGACAAGGATCTGGAGTGTGACTGTTGTGGAGATCGGAAAGGATAAGAGTAAGAGAAAGACAAAGAACAGAGTTTATGGACGGTTTTTTGCATGATATTTGCGAAGGATGTAGAAATCCATACCTCGTGAAGATGAAGCGGGCGTATCACAGACACGAATGGCGTCTCATGGTCGCCATTACTTAATTGACTGGCATCCTGGTAAGGTAATATATAATTTTCTACATATCAGCCTCATCATCTTCATACAAATACAGCGTAACCTTATTAACTTTTGATACTCGTTGTTGTGGTTGAAAGAGCTGAAGCATCCAATGGTCTTAAACGATAATCATAGAATAATTGTAGTACAGATTCTAAATCTAAAGCTTCAACGGATTTAGGTATTCTACGAAAAGGTCACTGACTCCAATGCCTATTAAATTTTATGACCACGGGAAAGTATTAAACTTATGACAGTGCTCTACATTAGTAAATCACCAATGTGTGTGTGTGTGTGTGTGTGTGTGTGCGTGCGCGTTACTATACTAGGAAACCATTCATCTTTTCATCCAAGTTATGCAATGAAAAAAAAAGTCAGTCTACCGTTGCGCACATTTTCATTAACTTCTAAAGCATGTTAAGTTTTAGGGCGCCTCCTCGGTGTAGTGCTAGCTTCTTTACGAATATACGGGCCTGCTGGCTTCGAATCCCGACCAAGGCAGTTGGCGTGCAGCCCACTCAGCTGTTCATCCTTCCTTTCGGAATGGTCGATAAATGTGTACCTGGAGAAACCTGAGGAAGGTTATCTGTGGTAACCCGGATGTTACAGAGGCCCTGTGTCGGATTAATATTAGTCTTCTCTCCCACCACATGTGTAGTGCAGCGACTTGCCTGATGGGCGAGCCTCCTGTAACTCACTTTGCGAGGGGGGTACCTCTTTGACCGACTGGTTAAGGAGTGGCTCTCCCGTCTCGCTGGTCGCGGGTTCGATCCCCGGCGCCGGCAAAACCTTTCCCTGTCTGAATTAATTTCTCGTGTGTTTCGTTACACGCAGTGGTCGTGTAGGAGTAGGGTAATTGTAAAACTCTGGCGTTTCACAGGCTCAAAGGGTCAGCAGAACGAAATAAACACCGCCGCCACGCAGCGGCCTCAACTTTACCTTTATGTTTTGGAGCCCTATCATAAGTGAGAGCGAGGATTGCCATAACAAATATAACTAGCCAGTCGAGTAATTTTAGAAGCCACCCTTACGTATAAAATTAACACACTGACTCATCCACACAGCACATTCTCAAAGGATGAGGAGCGGCAGCCGCTTTCAAGTTTCTCACAAGTGCTCAGATCAGCTGTGATCAATAGCTACTCTTATTACTGCTTCTGTCACCCGCCATAGTTTAACTATCTTAGGATGTTTGAAGTACCTTGAGTCACATAACTGTTTTTTTCCTTAATTAACTGTACGAGGTAAAGGATACCATACTGAACATAGGTAAAAGGTAAAAATGGGGAATATACGGTAAGCTGCGCGTGGCTTGAGTTCTCATCTCAGTCTCGCTGGCACTGAACCTTTGATGGGTAAGAACCCACTGCCCCAGAACACGGCAAGTTTTGACATTCGGGTTACCATGGATATTTACCTTCACCAGGTTTCCATTGCCCAACCGGAAAAGGAGGATGAACAGATGGATGACCTGGACGCCGACTGCTTGGAACCGGAATCGAACCCGGGCGCGTTGATTCTTTGTTAGGTGTGTTAATCGTCAGGACAAATTAGTGAGAGAAGTCGTCCATCTCCCCTTCGAAGGTCCGGAAGCAGGTTGGTGAACACTAACATCAGACAGAGAGGTGGATAACTTTGGGAAAGATCGTTATACTCTGTTTACTCACGAGCGTAGATACTGCACACGCACGTTGCTAGAACATGACGGGTGAAAATCAACGTGTCCGATATCGCTGACTACTTGTGATAATTATTCAAACTGTTTCTTCAATAATATATTAGAAAGTTTATGTATACATTCACACCTTCTTACATATATTCCAAACAAGCTAATTTGCATCGATAATACACCAGAAAAGACACGAAAGCCTAGCTTGTATTAAATAGTATAGTCAGATCACACACGAACGAACTATGGAGCTTTGAATATTATATTATATGAATATTATCTCATTATTGATTATATTATATGAATATTATCTCATTATCAGGTACATGAAAAGACACCCGGCTCTGTAAGTATAAATAAAAGGTATTTTAATTATGTATTGCCTGTGGTGGGTGAGAACCCATTACCCCGGGACACAGGGCCGGTTCCATGATAAAACCCCAACGGCCAAAACACCAGTGAAGTAAAAAAAGTGAACAAAACCTCAGTGGACAAACCCTAGCTGATTAAACCCCAGCAGACAAAATCCCAGCGGACAAAACCCAAGTGAACAAAACCCCAGTGAACAAAACCTCAGTGGACAAAACCCCAACAGACAAAACCCCAGTGAACAAATACTCAGTGGACAAAACCAATGGAGAAATGAAGGAGTGAGGGACGGTGGAATTGGTAGATATAATAGGAGCTACTGTGGGAGGGAAAGATAAGGTGATTACAAGCTAAATTGATTAATTTAGATATTGAATTTTACAGTCAGACATGTACCATCATGTATTATAATTGGCCATCATGCTTCTCTGGCAGAGAAAGAGGCAGAGACAGAAGCAGAGAAAGAGGCAGTGACAGAGGCAGAGAGAGGCAGAGAAAGAGGCAGAGACAGAGGCAGAGGCAGAGAAAGAGGCAGAGACAGAGGCAGAGACAGAGGCAGAGACAGAAGCAGAGAAAGAGGCAGAGACAGAGGCAGAGAAAGAGGCAGAGACAGAGGCAGAGACAGAGGCAGAGACAGAGGCAGAGAAAGAGGCAGAGACAGAGGCAGAGGCAGAGAAAGAGGCAGAGACAGAGGCAGAGAAAGAGGCAGAGACAGAGGCAGAGAGAGGCAGAGACAAAGCCAAAGAGAGAGGCAGAGAGAGAGGCAGAGACAGGCAGAGAGAGAGAGGCAGAGACAGAGGCAGAGAGAGAGAGAGAGGCAGAGATAACCCAGCAAACAGGGAACGTTTACACAATGTTGTTTTTAGGTTGCATCTTCGTCCGTCTAGAAGTTACGCCATCAGCACGTAATAATGACGTTGTGAATTTCTGACCAAACTGTGCCGTTTACGGGGTTCTTGGTGATTTCCTGATTGGTGATTTTCTGACCAAACTCATGATTATATCATTGTAATAATTATGTAAAATTGTACACTTATTTATCATAAGTGATTTGACTTTCATGGATAAATGCTAATGAAGTTTAATTTTATATTTCAAATAACCTTAACCTTTTTATGAGTCAAATAAGCTTAACCTTTTGCTGCATGCGCCAACTGTCACGCCATCCATTAAATGTAAGCAAGAAACCAATCCCTTCACGCAATGGATCTCTGTTCAAGGGAATTGGCTTTTCTTTTTCTTTCAGTTAGAAAGATTTATCATAGTGTTTGTGGCTACTGTACAATATATAACCTTTGTATCCGTAGCCTACTTTAAACAAAAACTGTGCATTTTATTCTTTCCTAATAATTTCGTAGCCTACTTACTTTAAACAAGAACTGTACTTTTCATTCTTTCCCAATCATTCCGTAGCCTACTTACTTTAAACAAGAACAGTGCATTTCATTCTTTCCCAATAATTCCGTAGCCTACTTACTTTAAACAAAAAACTGTGCAATTTATTCTTCTCTAATAATTCAATTTCGATATAAAAGCTTATGTGACAGTCTTCATTATCAGTGTATATTACATATATCTAGTTTTAAGGCTCATTAGAGACATACATATTTAGAAGATTTAAATATATCCTAATGAAATTGTTCAGAAATATTCAGTAGATAGATACTACATGTTAAGTTTCCTAATCTGGTGTTTGGAATACTCTGGACAGGTGAGAATAAGGCCCTAAAAAGTGAAGAGCGTGTCCTGCAAAGGTAGCAAGGACGTTGCAATAAGGTAGCAAGAAGGTCCTCAAAAGGTCATGGGTACGTTGTTTCACAACGATGTGACAACCTTTCTGGGAGTGGACAAAGTTCTGTTCCCACAACGTTTTCACAAAGTCCCACACAACGTATCTGGAACCTATTCGTAACGTTTTGACAAAGTTGTTGCAACGTGATATTGTTTGCTGGGAAAGCAAGAGAGAGAGGCAGAGACAGGCAGAGAGAGAGAGGCAGAGACAGGCAGAGACAAAGGTAGAGAGAGGCAGAGGCAGAGACAGAGGCAGAGACAGAGGCAGCGAGAGGCAGAGACAAAGGCAGAGAGAGGCAGAGAGAGAGGCAGAGACAAAAGCAGAGACAGGCAGAAAGAGAGAGGCAGAGACAGGCAGAGACAAAGGCAGAGAGAGAGGCAGAGACAGAGGCAGAGAGAAGCAAAGACTGACAGAGACAGAGCCAGCGAGAGGCAGAGACAAAGGCAGAGAGAGGCAGAGAGAGAGGCAGAGACAAAGGCAGCGAGAAGCAGAGACAAAGGCAGAGAGAGAGGCAGAGATAGAGGCAGAGACAGGCAGAGAGAGAGGCAGAGACAGGCAGAGAGAGGCAGAGAGAGGCAGAGACAGAGGCAGAGAGAGGCAGAGACAAAGGTAGAGAGAGGCAGATAGAGGCAGAGCTAGACAGAGGCAGAGAGAGGCAAAGACAAAGGCAGAGAGGCAGAGACAGAGAGAGGGAGAGAAAAAGGCAGTGAGAGGCAGAGAGAGGCAGAAAGAGATGCAGAGAGACAGAGACAGGCAGACAGAAGCAGAGACAGAGGCAGAGAGGCAGAGACAAGAGGCAGAGACAGAGGCAGAGGGAGGGGCAGAGACAGAGGTGGAGAGAGGAAGAGACAAAGGCAGAGAGAGAGAGAGAGAGAGAGAGAGAGAGCAAGGCTGAGGGAGAGAGGCAAGGAGGGGGGGGGAGGGCAGAGGGAGGAAGGTGGGAGACAGCAGCCAATCAGGAGATATCAACGCATGACGTCAATGCAGGGGGTGGGTTAGGCTCACTGCCTCCGGCGAATTCAATGCTACTACTGACAGTGACAGGGTTGGCTACGGGATATCATCATGCAACGTTGCCGTTTTTGGTACGATCGTACCAGATTTGGTACTTTTGAGTGTACAAAGTACGACTTCCATTAGATCTGGCACTAAATAGGGAGATGGTATTTTTGCTCTATATATTGTGGAAATAAAATTAATTGTGTCGTAAGTCGTAACATATTTATGGCTTGCCATGTACTTCGTTAGTATTAAACACCTTCAGCAACCCAAGAGGAGATAGATTTACATTTTTAAAGGTATGTAGACTAGTAAATAATGTTATATTAACTCAATCTGGTACGACTTGTTCTCATCTGGTACTTTTTACTGGTGCAATCTGGTACTACTTCTTAAAACTAAGTGGCAACACTGGGCAATGTGTTGGTCCCCATGGTTCTGGTACCAGGAACATCAGCAGCTCTCTCCTCCTGAATTTTGTTAGATCCTGGAGGTTGAGAATTACGGTTTCCTGGTACCAGAGACCAGAGCTGCACCGCTGGACTTGGCATAGAAATGCAGGAGTGGTAGCTAAGGAGATTGACCGTAGTGCGGAGTTATTTAGAACTGATCATAGGCTTGTTGTTGCAACATTTAACAGTGTAATATGGAGGAAGGCGAGCCTGGTCTACTGAAGATTTTTGAGTGAGTTTTTGTCCTTCCCCGCCATCTATCGTAGCAGCTTTGCACGAACCACATCAACAGAAGACTAACGACTCTGTTTGTACATCAGGAAGATAAATTGTTCCAATTGTTTCAGCACCTGAGGTTTGGCATTCCAGTCATCACCAAGTTATCGGAAGGCAATGTGAAACCTGGGGTTTTTCTCCAACTCCTTTAGGGGCCCTACCTTCCCCATCCCTATGAAGATATTGGTGCAATCCTTCCCACTGAAGACATAAAACCCAAGAGGAGTAGCGCAGTAGTTTTCACTCAAAGACTGTGCCAGTTCAGAGAGGTTGGCAAGTTTTCGATGTTTGCCAGATCCTGTAGCCAGGTATACAGTTAGCCTGAAGGTTTGAGCATGTTGGAGGAGAATCATAAGAATGTCAGTGTCAGGACTTATGACGACAGCATTTTTGTATCCCAGCTCTGCAGCGTAATGGAGGTACAGTACCACTCTGGCACCAGTCTCTTCTTGGTTGCTGTAGATTGCAGAACTCATGAACCTTGACCTGGAACATAGAGGATAAATAAGACCTTGAAATTTCATGAGTAACATCTTCAGATACCCAAAATACTCAACATCTGTTAGCGCCGCTTTAAGATAATATGTCAACTTTCATTTCAGATGCTAAACTGAACCCGAGTTTCTCACCTGCCTGTTCGAGGAAACAATTTGATAGATCCTCCCCTCTACGATCAGCACTGCCGTCTCTGCTTTGTTCACTTTTGTGGAAAAAGACCCCCCCTTACAACTCTGGGTACTGCCCTGCTAATATCACGCTTTTGCCCCTGCTACTGCTCTGAGAATTCTGGCGGTCCATTGGTTCCTACCGTAATATTCAAGTCCTTGTTTAGTGAGGGCGTTATGTTGGAGTCATTGTTTCATGATCGGGTGGGTGTGGGGTAAATTTTTAGTCAAGAAAGGAGTATATCATCTTGAATCAAAATTCCCCCCGGAGGAAATTATCCTGGGCCAAATTCCCCCTTGTGAAATTTCGGACGGGGATAAATGCAGACTAGTACACCAATCTTCCGAAAAAAAAAAAGGGTACCTCAAAAAATAATAAGATAGTACATGACCTAACTTAACATCGTCCAACAAGCGAAAACGACAACGTAGGGAAAGTGGGGTAAGATGAACCGTAGGGTAAGATGAACCACCCCTTGCGATCACGGGATCACAGATCGCATCGAGCTCTAATGCTGCACATCCAAAGTCAGAAGTCACCACGTGTCTCTGGTAGCAGCGAGACGTTCCTATGGAGAGTCTATCAGTTTTTACAGCAAAAAAACTGTTTCTTCCATCGAAAAGTAAAATATTGGAAGCTGAGAATATCGTCAATTACTCTGGTATGTATTAGTCTTACTTTTGTTGCAAATTGCTGGTGATTAGTTTAGTATTTGATAATTCTTCTGTCCATGTTTTCGATTGTAACGGTTTGCATTACCATGTTTACAAACGATTCATTCAAAATGGCCGCGGAGGGGTAACATGAACCTTTAAGTTTGGGGTAGGATGAACCATCTGTTCATCTTATCCCATCATGTGTGAAAGATTATTTTTTTAATCCTCATTGTAATCTATTTGATTTCAAATGCCCCGAAAGTACATCAGAAAAACGGGCCGGGCCCCTGTACCCCTCGGTGTGATGAAAAGGGCCTCCGCTGCATTTGAGAAGTATCACGAAATTTCAACATCGACCGTGCCACACTGCGTCGCTTCATTGTGAAATCTAGGGGTAAAACAGCTCAAGACACCCTAACTGGATATAGCAGACTGTCGAAAAGTAGGTGTGTGTTCCCACTGCAAATGGAGAATGACCTGGCACAACATATTAAAGACTTAGCCGATCAGTTCCATGGTTTGAGTGTGGCGAAATGTAGGGCACTCGCCTATGAATTTGCGAAACAGAATGGCAGTCCAATTCCATATTTACTTATGAAAGGATGTAAATGTATTATTGATAAATAAATATTTGTAATATCCTCTATTTTGAAGTAAAATCACTAAACATTTTGTTAAATTTTCAAAAGGATTTTATCTATTTATTTTTTATTTACTTCTTAAAGGATGTACATGTACCGCCTCGGAGTCCCCGCCTGGGGGGGGGGGGACCATAAATTCCCCCAGGGAGGACTCCCCTTCTGGCTGCCGACTTGAGAGGTGTCCTGATAACTCCTCGAACCTCCTCCTTATCAATTTCTGCAACATTCGCGGTCTTCGTTCTAATTTTCATTCTGTGGAACATCATCTCTCCTCCTTTAAACCCCACCTTCTCTTCCTCACCGAAACACAGGTTTCTGAGGCTACTGACAGCAACCTCTACTCTGTTCCCTCCTACTATCTCTATCCTAAATTTCAATCCAAAGCTGGATGTTGCGCCTACGTGCGCAACGACATCACTTGCTCTCGTGCCCACGACCTTGACTCTTCTGAATTTTCCACCATCTGGCTAAGACTTCATTATCATTCTATTACTAAATACATCTGTGCTGTTTATCTCTCACCAAACTCTACTAACTTTGTGAAATTCTTTGACTATTTGAACTTTAAAGTGGAGCACATCTTGACTCACTCTCCCTTCGCTGAAATCTCCATCTTGGGAGATTTCAATGTTCACCACCAGCTTTGGCTTTCATCCTCTTTCACTGACCAGCCTGGTGAACAAGCCTACAACTTTGCTCTCCTCAACGACCTTGAGCAGTTGGTTCAGCACCCTACTCGTATTCCCGACCGTCTTGGAGACAGGCCCAACATTCTAGACCTCTTCCTTACCTCTAATCCTTCTGCTTACTCTGTCAAACTGTTCTCTCCGTTGGGCTCCTCCGATGATAACCTTATTTCTGTATCCTGCCCTATCACTCCTGTACATCCTCTGGACCCGCCGAAGAGGCGATGCTTCTGGCATTTTGCTTCAGCTCGGTGGGACGACCTGAGGATGTACTTTTCCGATTTCCCGTGGAATGATTACTGCTACCAGGAGAGAGACCCTTCTGTGTGTGCTCAGCGCATCACAGAGGTGATTGTCTCTGGAATGGAGGCATACATTCCACGTACTTTCTCTACTCCTCATGCTAAAAAGCCTTGGTTTAATCACGCTTGTTCTCGTGCTATTAAAGATAGAGAGGCAGATCACAAAAGGTTCCAGAGCCTTCGAACGCCCACTAACGTTGACCTTTACATTTCAGCCCGGAATCGTGCCAAATATATTCTCCGACTTACCAAAACTTCTTTTATTAATAGAAAATGTCAACACCTTGCTTTTTCTAATTCTTCCCGTGACTCCTGGTATCTAGCCAAAAATATCTCCTCCGATTTCACTTCTTCCTCTTTCCCTCCTCTCCTTAACCCTGACGGCAGCACTGCCGCCTCATCTGTCTCTGAGGCTAAACTCTTCGCTCAAACTTTCTGTAAGAACTCCACCCTGGACAATTCTGGGCATATTCCTCCTACTCATCCCCCCTCTGACTCCTTTATGCCTGTTATTAAGATTCTTCATAATGATGTGTTATATGCCCTCTCTGCCCTCAACTCTCAGAAGGCTTATGGACCTGATGGAGTGCCTCCTATTGTCCTTAAAAACTGTGCTTCTGTGCTGACACCCTGCCTGGTCAAACTCTTTCGTCTCTGCCTATCAACATCTATCTTTCCTTCCTGCTGGAAGTATGCCTTTGTACAGCCTCTGCCTAAGAAGGGTGACCGTTCCAATCCCTCAAACTACCGCCCAATAGCTTTACTTTTCTGTCTATCTAAAGCTTTTGAATTAATCCTTAACCGGAAGATTCAAAAGCACCTTTCCACTTCTAACCTTCTATCTGATCGCCAGTATGGATTCCGCAAGGGGCGTTCTACTGGCGATCTTCTTGCTCTCTTAACTGACTCTTGGTCATCCTCTCTTAGCCGCTTCGGGGAAACGTTCTCTGTTGCGCTAGACATATCGAAAGCCTTCGATAGAGTCTGGCACCAGTCTTTGCTTTCTAAACTGCCCTCTTTCGGATTCTATCCCTCTCTCTGTTCCTTTATCTCCAGTTTCCTTTCCGGCCGTTCTATCTCTGCGGTGGTAGACGGTCACTGTTCTTCCCCTAAACCTATCAACAGTGGTGTTCCTCAGGGCTCTGTCCTATCACCCACTCTCTTCCTGTTATTCATCAATGATCTTCTTTCCATAACAAACTGTCCTGTCCACTCATACGCCGACGACTCCACTCTGCATTATTCAACTTCTTTCAATAGAAGACCATCCCAACAGGAAGTACACGACTCCAAACTGGAGGCTGCAGAACGCTTAACCTCATACCTTGCTATCATTTCCGATTGGGGCAGAAGGAACCTTGTGTCCTTCAATGCCTCAAAAACTCAATTTCTCCACCTAGCATCTCGACACAATCTTCCAAACACCTATCCCCTATTCTTCGACAACACTCAGCTGTCACTTTCTTCAACACTAGATATCCTTGGTCTATCCTTAACTCAGAATCTCAATTGGAAACTTCATATCTCCTCTCTTGCTAAATCAGCTTCCTCGAGGTTGGGCGTTCTGTATCGTCTCCGCCAGTTCTTCTCCCCCGCGCAGTTGCTATCCATATACAGGGGCCTTGTCCGCCCTCGTATGGAGTATGCATCTCACGTGTGGGGGGGCTCCACTCACACAGCTCTTCTGGACTGAGTGGAGTCTAAGGCTCTTCGTCTCATCAGCTCTCCTCCTCCTACTGATAGCCTTCTACCTCTTAAATTCCGCCGAGATGTTGCCTCTCTTTCTATCTTCTATCGATATTTCAACGCTGACTGCTCTTCTGAGCTTGCTAACTGCATGCCTCCCCCCCTCCCGCGGCCCCGCTGCACACGACTTTCTACTCATGCTCATCCCTACACTGTCCAAACCCCTTATGCAAGAGTTAACCAGCATCTTCACTCTTTCATCCCTCACGCTGGTAAACTCTGGAATAATCTTCCTTCATCTGTATTTCCTCCTGCCTACGACTTGAACTCTTTCAAGAGGAGGGTATCATCAGGCCACCTCTCCTCCCGAAATTGATCTTTCTTTCAGCCACCTCTTTTAATTCTTTTTTGGGAGCAGCGAGTAGCGGGCTTTTTTTATTATTGTTTTCTTTTTTTGTGCCTTTGAGCTGCCTCCTTTGTTGTAAAAGAAAAAAAATATTGATAAATAAACATTTGTAATATCCGTTGTTTTGATGTAGATATCCTCTTGTTCATTTAATTCACGGTGTGGTTCAACTTACCCCACGGTAGGGTTCAACTTACCCCCCTAAGTGGGGGTAAGTTGAACCATTCAACACTTTTTTTAAAGGCTTTAAAAAGGTAAAAGCCTTATCAGGAGAATATAATTTTTTTTTTATGGTTAAAGGTAAATGACAGCTGCTCACATGAACACCGACAGAGACAGGGTCACGTTACCAGGGAAGACCCCAGGTCGAAAAATCTAAAAAGTGGTTCATCTTACCCCACTTTCCCTAGTAAGTTACACGCCGCATGCGCGAGTGGCGCGACAACACCAGCAGAGTATAATTTTAGTTGTAAGCCAAGAAGGCCACGCCACGCTGGTAGACCGCTCCCCTAGTCTGCCCATCCCAGCCCAACTAGCGCGCACAATCAATATTGAATCACAAGTTCATTACTCTCAGCTCTCCCACCGGCCATTCCCAACAAACCCATCCAATGTCCTGAAACAACATGGCATAACAGATGAGGAAAAAAAATGTGCTAATCTTATCTCGGAGACTCGAATCAGTCTCCGAGTGTTGCCATTCTCAAACAACCCCATTCACAGACAAAATGTTATATGCGTTTACATGTTAGCAGTTCGCAAATTTCACCCCCTATTTATTAAGCGTCTCGCTGTGTCTTATGGCGGCACCCGCCATAAGACACTACAGCTATCTAATCCTCTTTTATCTCTTCTCTGGCCAACCTAGGCCTAAAGTTGATGAGAATAGGAATAAAATACCTGGTCAGTAAGGAGCCTCCGGTATACGACAACTCCACGGGAAGTCCTCTGATGCAAATTTGTCTGCGATTCTACCACACACACCACCCCAACCGCTGCTTCCGTAGCACTGGCACCGTGGCACGCCGCACGAGAAACGCTGCCGGCAGGGCTAGCTCCCACAAAGGCAAATCAGTAATTCCCTAAATTCGTGGTGAAAAATCCCTAGATTGGACAAAAGTTCCTAGTTTACAAATATTGACACATGTACAATCGTGGGTCACAAGTGATGACACACTGTCCACTGAGTTTCGTTCACTGGCCCCGACTTTAAAATATATACACCGCATGGAAGGAGGTTAATGTTCAGATATGTCACTACATATACACTCTCCATAATTTATTAGATATGAATTTGTCAGTTGTGGACACTGATAACAACTTTTAAATTCACGGATGAAAATGTCTCTTTACATTTCGTTCAAATTTAGTCAGGGACAGCTAAAGTTGTTTACAACGCTATTATGCATTTGAATAAATGTTGTATTCATTCCTGCAACGTCCACGCTAAGAAAATACGAAGAAAACATTGATAACGTGCACAAAAATTTTGATATGGTTTAAAAATATATAATAATACCACCGTTTAACTCTTGCTTGACAATGTTATGCAATGACGTCATCGACCATGCCAGCCGGCGCATTAAGAAACTAGTAGGCTATTATGAATTGAAATGAATTACAAAGCTATTATTTTGTATTTGAGAATACTAAGCGATTCGTTTGCATTTATGAAACTAGGCTATTACTTTGCATTTACGAATACTAAGTTATTATTATGCATTTAAGAAAACTAGGCTATTATTTTGCAGACTTTTTTTTCTTAAGAGAAATTAATCTCTCTCTCTCTCTCTCTCTCTCTCTCTCTCTCTCTCTCGGGCCCGCCGGCCCGTGCCCTCCCCTGGGAGGACAAATCAACAATAACATCTCTCTCTCTCTCCAGAATGCACACTGACGACCAAAGCCAAGCAAGTATTTAGCAAATGGAATGCAGAAAATCTTACTACAGATCGTGCACTAGTGGAAACAAGAGCATTCATAACAGATTTTTTTAAAGAAACATAATCGTCGTGCAGTTGATGCTCACAATTTCGTAAGAAAAATCCTTAAATAATCTCTCTCTCACACCCACACACTCTTTGATCCTTGCACACACCCACACACACAGACACACATACGGTCTCCCACCCAGTACACTGACATTGAGGTTACCAGGGGTACCTGTCCTCGACCCGGGCTGAGCTGTATGCCATCCTTGAGGCTCTCCACACTGTAGCAGCTTTGCACGAAAATGTCTACTTGTTTGTCGATAGCCAGGCTGCATTACATGAGCTTGTGTCCTCCTCCCCTACCGACTGTGATCTTGTAACTAAGTGCCTGACTGCCGTCCGTGCCCTTGAGGCCGCAGGTGCCACGGTCCACTTCACCTGGGTGCCCTCCCATGTGGGAACTATCAATCAATCAATCTTATATAACTCGAATGCAGCTCTGCTGGATAGTTGCCGTTTTTCGCTAGCGGTGTCCGAAACATTTTGGAAACTGTCAACACTTGTGTCCCACGACTGTACTTACAGTACCCCCCCACATAAAAATTGCGAAATAATAGGAAAAATTTGCTTTATAAATATTTCAGAAGTCTACTTTTTATCATTATACAGATAATACACTTTTCTTTCCCTTTTTGACAATGATTTCCCTCGAAACGCAGAAGAACTTGTAACACAATGTTTGAGTTTTTCTTGTGATGATTAAATTTTCATCATGTTCTTAAATGCTAAAATGAAATGAATAAATGAGATCCCTTAGCAGCTGAGATAGACGAGTGATTTTTATCAAGCAGTATAACATATAAACAAAGACTAAACTAAAATCAATAAATAAATGAAAAACCTGAGCATTAACTGTTGACATTTCCTGTCAACAAAATATGAAAAAAAACACTGGCAGTTCATATTCTTGCTTTTTCTAGCATAAATTGCACAATTAACAATTTAAGAAAACACTTTCATACAAAATGTATGTGTTACTTGTGTACTTTACACTTTGGTATACAGAATATATTTTTGGCATAAGTAAAGTTCTATCACATTCATTACAAAATGCTAAAATGAAAAAAAGACATTCCAAAGCAGCTGAGATGGGGGGCTCCCGTGGTCCCGTGGTAGAGTCTCGGCCTTGCGCTTCGGCAGGGGCGTAAGGGTTCGAGACCTCTCCTGTGCCATGGGGGTGGAAAGGTGGGCTCTTTCCGACACCCTCAGCCCCGTTGTTGGGCCTCCTCCTTGAAAGAATTGGGTATCTCTCTACCAGCCGTCTGGGGGGTTGCGCGGCATGCTCCGCCTTCCTCCCAACGAATTCCCCCCCCCCCCCCCCAAAAAAAAAAAAAGCAGCTGAGACAGATTAGAGTGCTTTCCATCACGTTCTATCTTCTATAAAAAAATATTAATAGACTAAACTAAAATCAATAAATAACTGAGAATCTTAAGATATTGCAGTCTGACATTTCCTCAGTTAACACAATATAAAAAAAAAAACACTTGAGAGTTCATACTTTTGTTTTATTTCAGCAAAACTTGCACTGTTAAAAAATACAGTAAAAAAAAAAAAAAAAAAAACATACAAAAAGTAGCTATATGTTGCTTATTATATAGTGTATGTTGCATTGCTTTTGACATTTTGCATAAGCTTTAACAACCTTGGGTGATCATGTACACTTAGTTTATTAGCAGTTAACTCAGTTGAAGCCATACCGAGTACGTTTTCCATGGAGTAGTCCCACAATGCTTTCCCTTTTCAGTGAGTTTCTGTGATCATTCTTAATTGCTTTCAGAGTGCTAAAAGTCTTTCAACTGGAGCATTTGCACAAGGTAGTGACATCATGCACCTAATAACTCTTTGCAGATTTATGTATTTCAACTCACCAGTTATGTTTTTTTTGTGGTTCAGTCTTTCTCTCCAGCTGGATATCCCTAAATTGTCACTAAAGGCGACCAGAATTCCCCAGAAAATCCCCCCCCAAAAGCCAAAATCCCCAGATTATCACTAAATGCATGAAAAAGTCTCAATCTGGGGACAAAATCCCCAAAAGTGGGAGCCCTGGGCCCGCCTGCCGGTGCTAGCTCAGCCAGACGCCACCTAGCTCCTGCCTTCCTATTACGCTTACTGCGCATGCTCTAGCTATTATGTATTATCCTTTCGCCTTCACTATTAAATTCACTGCTTATATATGATATCGATCTTTAGTTGTTATTTTCTTATAATTCTTTTTTACTATTTATATTATTATCACTCTCTTAGGTTTGCCACCTAGAGCGCAACATCTCACTCTCCAATAGGGTGTAGCGGGACAGAATGTAGGAGCAGGGGCCGCAGGCCAAAGTGTAGACTTACCAATCACGGAGCTAGAATTTAAGGTATCGTACCGCATTCTGGCAGCAACAATCTTAAGAGGGAAAAAAAACTCAGTGCGGTCAGAGTATTGACAAGGAGAGTGTATGCTCTTTGCGTCGTAGAAGTTAATGAGTTACATTTTTCGTATTATATAATATATAGTAACACTAATAACAGTGACACCTATACATATGGAAAGGACACTTGCCCCAGCCTTGTCATTAAGCCGCGAATTTTGGAAAATCAACCGCTTTGGTGCGAATCGCCATAACGCCCTTATTTCTGGGGCTACCGAAAAGTTATTGGTATCAATCGACGGCAAAATGCAAGGGCTATATTTTATATTCAGCGACTGGGCTCGAAAACCGACTCGAAAGGGTTGAAAATCGAATAAACTCGCAAAAAATCGACTCGAAAAAATACGTATTTTTGAGTTCCCAACCTTGAAACCCACTCATTTTTCGAGAATTTCAAAAAACTTATTTAATAAATGATTTATCCCTGCCAATGTGCTTTCCAAAATGGTGCATAACGCGTCCCTACTCCCAGTATAGTTTCGTCGCTAGAGCGCGAAACGTAAACCCTGTCGAGAGATTTTGACGAACTCCAGACATTTTGCCGTTTTTATCTAGTGTGGCTTTGCCATTGCCTCTAGAAGGCTATAATTTGGCACGTAGCCCCTCTTGGCAAGCGGACGCCGTCTGGTTGCCGTCAGATAGTAGGTTCGGTCGCTGATGTTCGCCGTCCACTTTTCATGTCATTGGCCGTGGTCGACGTCCGGCCTTCCACTACACGGCAAGTTGTGCGGTGACCGGTGGTAGGTCAAACCAACCATTCCCGGAAATGAGGTACATCCCTGCGCAGTGACGTCCCACGCCCCTCAGCCCGTCCAAGCTCCGTCCCGACTCAACCTGCTCCACAGGTCAAACACACAGGCAAATGTGTATGGGTCACCTCTGCCTAACCAAAATAAATCACTGCAGTACATGATGTGCACAGCAGTAACAATGAGAGTCTGTGGAGCTATTGGCTTTTATCCATTTCAAAAATAATTGTTAATTTCATCTTTTGCTCTGCCCAGGGTGATGGAAATGCATTAGAACGAATATAATGTTACATACATACTAATAACAGGTTAAACCAATATTGTTTGGAGCATTTTTTGCATGTCTGCGGCCCATAGGGGGCGGGGGCACAAATATCCGTCTTTTGCTGCAGTAAAGCACAGAATACTTTTATTACCCTTATAAGTAACTATTTTTTTGTACAAATAATTTACAGAAATAAGAATGAGAAATGTGTAATATAACTTGGTGAAAATATTATATACTGTAACACGTCAGCAGCAAGTCGTTAAGGGAGGTCGCCGTCCTCATTGCGACAGGACGCGTACTGGTTTTTGCCTGTCGGTCACCAGTCGGCGTATGGTGGGCGTCATGGCCTGACTCCAGGTGTGAGGTCAAGGTGTGAATCTTACCATGGTCGCCGTCCGGCCACCCACTGGACGGACACTGGACGGACACTAAACGACCACTGGTAGCCGTTCGGTCGCACGACTACTTTGCCACCTATATGTGGTCGGGGAGCGTTGGGTGTGAATCGTAGCATTTTGAGGTCGCAGGTGGTCGTTAGCAGGTCGTAAAAGTCAGTGTGACTGTAGTTTAACCATTTAAGAGAGAGAGAGAGAGAGAGAGAGAGAGAAAGTACGAACAAGTGTACGGTAGACTACTTTGCCCCACCGAGTACCACCCCAACTTCGAACCATGGAGTTATAGTCTTCTTGCTTTTAATTGGGGCGTTTCGAAGATTATATATATATATATATATATATATATATATATATATATATATATATATATATATATATATATATATATATATATATGCAGAGACAAGCCCGTGCTCCCTCCTCTAGGGAGGCGTGATCTTTTCCCTCTTAACGGGCCGTCTTCGGACAAGGGCCCGTTTCCCCAAGTGATAGTGGGGGATAAATCTTTAAAAAATATATATATATATATATATATATATATATATATATATATATATATATATATATATATATATATATATATACTATATATACCTATATGAAATGGATATGGTGATTTTTCAATATAGCAGTGCTTTGCTGTTTAGCCTTTGGCTGAAGCAACAGACCGGAGAGGAAATACAAACTACATAAATTTTCTGCAAGCCCACAGAGAAGACAGAATAACTATTGTGCTGACAAATTTTGATTAAAGTCAGTCGTCTTGAGTGGAAATCATTTCGATTCTCGATAGTCACGTTTATATAAGATTATTGTGAGTGTCTTGCTGTCATAGCCACCCTCCTTTTAGTACACTTTCCATGGAAATTAATGTAAGATAAGGCTACAGCAGTGGTGCCAAACCCGCCTGAAGGGTGAGCCTTCCATGCTTAACTCATTTTGCGAGGGTGAGTACCTTTTTAGCCAACTGGTTAAGGAGTGGTTTTCCCACCTCGCTGATCGCGGGTTCGATCCCCGGCGCCGGTGAAACCCTTTCCTGGTCTGGACTAATTTATTGTGTGTTTCGTTACACGCAGAGGTCGTATGGAAAGTATCAATCAATCAATTAATGGGACATACGCCGGGGGGCGCGCCGCGTTGCCCACCCTACGACGCCCAGTCCGGGGGGTCCTTCCGGGCGAGTATCCATGCAGGCCCCCTTCCCATCCTGAGAACCTCCTGGCAGGATCTATCGACTTGCTCAAGCCACGAACTCCTTGGGCGTCCCCATGGCCTCCTCCAATCAGGGTTATCTCTTAGAGACAACTCGCTGAGCAGGATGAGCTTCTGGTAACGTAACACCGTACGTGGGTCTGGATTTATATATCGTGTGTTTCGTTACACGCAGAGGTCGTGTGAAAGTATAGTGAGGTGAAATTCAGGCAATACACTATGATTGGAACAAACGTTGGAAGACTCGCTTTATGGACCACCGATATTTTAGAACTAAACTATTTTCTCAGGTAGAGTTTGATGTTTTGGATTATCATAATTATATTTTCTCGGGAATGACTGATTTTTTGCCCCCCAGGACCGTAATTTCCGGGGGACTAGGGGGCAATAGCCTCCCTAATGTTTTCTATATCGGCCTCAAAATGCGCCTAGACGTGCTATTTTTCAAAAAAATTCCCCCACCTGCGCATACTCGCTTCGCATGCCCCCCCCCCCCCCCCTCATAAACCTATGATGCCCTCTAGTCTCTCAAAAAACTGCCAAAATTACGGGCCTGCCACCCCATTCCCAGGTACATAACTAGTCATTTCCAAGGACAAATAATAATCAGAAAAATTCAAGTTTAATCCTCGTAAATAACATATAGTAGAGACACCCAGGGTCTGGACACACCGGCGATATTTCCTCAACACAGACTATGCGCCCTCCGGGTTGACCATTGAGGGGTGACCCACCGCCGCCCGTGCAACCTTGCATATTTACGCGTGACCTAACCTAACCAAACTGGGTTTTTTCGCCCCGCTCGACTCCTATGTGTTATTATATTACATCTCACCATAATTTGGGCCCTAACAGATAAAGATTCGTTTTAGTACCGTGCCAGTATTTCATTACCTACCTTATGAAACATCACTAGCTCTTCATATATCTTTTCTACAAACGTTCAACAATCATTGAAACGCTTTCAAAATCCAATTCAAGGACTTTATTGTTGAAAATAGGGGATAATATTCACGACAGCGTAGCCTCCTCTGGCGGCGGCCGCAAAATAGCTCGCAGAGGGTTTAGGGTGGGGGAGCATATTTGAACTACTCCAATCGAACTTTACGACCTGCTAACGGGGGGTGGCTTCGCCCCCCTCGACCCCCCCCTTCTAACCAAGGGGGCTGCGCCCCCCCCTGGACCCCCCCTCCCCCATGTATATGCGACTTATTTCTGCAAGGAGGTATTTCTCGCAACACCGGCTTTACCGCCGCCGCGGCCGCCGCCAGAGGAGGCTGTACGCTTTCGTGAATATTACCCCCTATTTTCAACAATAGATGGTTCTTGAATTAGATTTTGAAAGCGTTCCCATGATTGTTGAACGTTTGTAGAAAAGATATATGAAGAGCTATAAAAAAATATATAGTGATGTTTCATAAGCTAGGTAGGTAATGAAATACTGGCACGGTACTAAAACGAATTTTAACCGTCGTACATACCATATTGTGGTGGGTTTGGGTGTTTGCAGAGCAGCGCGGCACATTTGAGGAAATGGTGACGCAGTTTTATCGGGTGGGCTTCCGTGCACAGTTAGGTATCTTGCAAGGTAGCTACTTGTGGTACCTGTTCCCTGAGCGCTTCGCAGCTGTTGAAAGAACACCCGTCAGGCTCAAAAGGTCTTAGCACAACCACAACCTTGAACCTTCGTTAGTCATGCCGGAAGCGAGACTGTGATCATATTGTACATGTGTGATATTCAAATTTCAAATGTGATTGGCTAAGTAGGTCACGTGACACTGAGAATTAAAACAATTGGCTCCGGGGATATAACTTGTGACTGCTGGCGCCAGATGACGGATTAGAGCGCGCTCGAGCGAAGGAGCTAGGTTGGAGGTGGGGAGCTGGGCAGCGCCCTAGAGTCAGCACTCTTATAATTATCTCTCCCTTACTGCTGCGTCGACACCAAGGATCGAGATTATAGTATATAATATATATTAGTCTCCTTGGTCGACACCAATAATTAAGAAGCCTAGAGAAGATACGTACTCTAGAATCCGGTCGACAATGTCGGCGTAAACATCTGTATGCTGGCCTCCACTATATATACTGCCTCGCTTGATCACTATATAGTTTACTTAACGTATGGACTTTCCATGAATTAAGGTTGGAGGTTGCCTGAATCCATTTCCAAGTTGAGATTACTAGTTGTTGTTTGGTTTGAGAGTTATTGGTTGTCCTTTTGGTAATTTTATAAGTCTGTACGTGGCACATGTACAATAACGAAACGCACATTTATCATGTAGGAAACTAGGTGGTTTTGCCGTAAACGTATAAAGAAATACCGCCCTTTTACCGAATATTAACCCAATCGTTCACCTTAGGTTTATCAGAGCTCCTGATAATGTTGCTGTTGATGAGGCAAGCCATCGCCCGTGGAAACAGCTTGGCCCCGCCCCGCCCCAGCTGGCAACTCTTTGGCTGGCAGCGTCGCCGCCGCACCGTTGTTGCGAGAAATACCTCCTCGCAGCAATAAGAGCATGCGCACTGGGGGAATATACACATCAGGAAAACCTATTAATTTGCCTGGGGTTTTGTTCAAGTTTGTCCACTTGTGATTATTGTGATGGTTGATATTGCCGGCAAGACAACAACACACCAGACCAACAGATTAAATAAGCAAGAACTGAGTGAACATCAACGTGGGGTAATTCTTTCCAACATCTACCCTATTCGTTTGTTCTTAAGCCTTCTCTTGATTAACCTTTGAAAGGTATTCCTATGCCATTTGGAATCACACACTTGCGTGTTTCTAATTTTCGCGCTCATTGTTCACACAGCAATGGGTATTTTGCAACATTTGATGCTAAATTATATCCTCTGTATTCCACTTGCTCTCGTAGGGGAAGGGTGTGTGTCAGTGCTCCGCATTTAATTGTTTCTGAGTATGGTAAGTACATAGTTGTGTATCCAATTGGCACAGGTATACCCGAATCGTTTTTAGGATAAAAAAAAAAAAGTGTGAAGGAAAATATAGTCATTTGTTCTATTATGATAGATCAATTGGCGCGAATTTTCCGACTGTTACAGTGAGTAAAAATTGCTGATCAGTAAACATGACCCATATATACTAAACCAAGTTTTATATATAATTATCTACGTGTTTCTTTTTTTGCGGGTTTGAGCCATGGCCACAAAATGAACGCGACCAATTCCTGATGATGACATATATGTAAGATAGCTGATCGAGCTCCAGTGTAATGTCTCAGTCAACAAACATCACACTAGAATCAATCACTGATGCTAGGAACTCCTCTGTGAGTGTGTGTGGAGATGCCCCCCTCCCCCTATAAGAATAACTGGTAAGTAAAAGTCAGATTTTTTTATTATTTTGTTATTATAAAACATAGCTAGTAGTAGTCCGGATCACTTATTTTTGTACCAGAGTACCATTTAAAATCAATAAAACATGTCTTTATATTTTATTTTTATTTTTTTCTACAGTGAGGCCTATTGGAATTACCCATCTCTAGTCATTCGAGGCACCATGATTGCTGTGCAGCCCAGGATTGAGAGGCAGACTGAGGCATCTAACATCATTCTAGTTTAAGGTGGGCACTTTTTTATTATTTTTTTAATGAAAAAAAAATCTCAAAATATTAATTTTTGGAGGGGATTTTTTTTTCAGTAATCTAAAAGTCAGATTTTATTTTTTGTTTTGTTAGTATAAAACATAGCCAGTATTACTCCGGAAAACTTCTTTTTGTACCACAATTTCATTTATAATAAAAAAAACATGTCTTTATATTTTATTTTTATTTTTTCCTACAGTGATATATACTGCCTATAGCTATACCCGGAACGTTAAAATTTTAGGGAATACCTTTCTAGGGTTAAAAGTGTTTCTCTGATGTTTGTGTCATGTACTGGAGCCGATCGAAACAGGACAGGTAAACGATAGCGGTGAATGAGAAATACAGAAAAAATAATCAAGTTGAACCTCCCTCTGCGAGCTATTTTGTGACTGCAAGCTGATTCATACACAAGCCCGGGCTTGTTTACAAACAGGTGGCCAGGAGTGAGGCAGCGGCCAGCTGACGAGGCTGGCGGGGCCGTGGAGGCCGTGCTCCCAGGCCTAACTAGCCCCCCAAAAAACACTGAAGAAGAAGAAGGCGCACCTTGCCTGTGTGAGCAAACCACAAGCTACTACCGACTAGACTTTCCCCCGTAGATGTGATGTGATTGTCATGCTCCACAATAACTGAAAAGGTAAGAAAGACAACGACGCTAGTTACGAATGATGCTGGAATCAGTCAGTGGGGGCATACACCGTGGGGCGCGTCGCCTCGCCCACCCTACGACGCCAAGCCCGGGGGCTCCTCCGGGCGAGTCTCCATCTGGATCTGGATCTGGACGAATAATGCGCAGGGCATCCGTACAGGTACATAACACGCACATTTGTGTTGGATGTTGGGGGGACGATGAAGTTGATGAAGTCGAAGTCGATGAAGTCTTTGGGGTACACCTTTGCAACGGTGGTTGAGTGTTGCATTGTGTTGTGGCGTGGGTTGGCAATATCACCCCACTTTAGTAATTTTCTTTGGTATTGTCTTTGTTGTTACTTTGGTGAGTCGTATGATTGTGCTCGCTGTTTCCACATTTGTGGTATAGTTTGTTTTTTCTCATTGACACTTTGGTTGTCTGTAAAAAGTAAGAGTAGCCAGTTTTTCTTCTTCAGTTATTGTGGTCACTTCAAGGAAGGGTAGTTGTTGTCTGATGTGTCTGTATGCATCACAGTGTAGTAGGAAGTGTTCTAGTGTTTCGTCTTGGTTAGTGTTGCATTGTGTGCACAGTGTGTTCCCGTTGGTGTGTCTGGGAGAGCTAGGTGAGATGAGTCCATGCAGGCCCCCTTCCCAACCTGAGTACATCCCGGCAGGATCTATCGATTTGGTCAAATCACGAATTCCGTGGGCGTCCCCTTGGCCTCCTCCACTCAGGATTGTCTCTTACAGAGACAACCCGATGAGCAGGATCAGCTTCAGGGTAACGTGCCACGTGCCCGTATAGTTGGAGTTGGCGTTGACGGACTATGCAGGTAATATATGTTGAATCAGTCTCATAGAGTAGTCGCTGGTTTGACACAAAGTCATTCCAGTGATATCCCATGATTCTGCATAGACATTTATTACCAAAGGCATGAATCCGCCTCTCCAAGTCTCCATTTAGTGTCCATGTCTCACAACCATAAAGTAGGACAGGGAGCACAAGGGACTTGAAGATCCAGATCTTTGTCCTTCTGCACAGGTATCAAGAATGCCATATGCTCATGTTGAGCGAGTCCATGACACCGTGGGCCAAGCCAATCCACCGCAAGACTTCCTGGCCAGACTCACCGTTATTATGAACTACTCTACCAAGATATGTGAAACTTTCTGAGATCTCAAGGTCCTCGCCACACACATGAACAGGACGAGGATGTTGAGATGCTGGAAAGCATTGGGTAAGTATCCCATCCCGGAAGAGTAACCCTTTGTCCATAAAACCAACTTCAACCATGAGGTGTAAAAATCAAACTAAGTGTAAAAATAGGGATGAAATGTGTGCACAAGCCTACATGGCCACGGGAGGCTGAATACCCCAATGCGACCAAATGTGGAAACAGAGGGGCCCAATGTGACGAAATATGGGGACACGGAGGGGGGGTGGGGGTTAAGGGAAATGAAGCCCCCTGTTAGGAGGTTCATGTATATTCATCTGACTATTACTGTCCCAGTGGGGACTTGAGCAGGGATGAAAGTAAGATTAGATTCTTGCAGGTACTGTGTCTTCAAAAGCGTACCCCTGCGTACTGGCTGTAGACGGCTGTATATCTCTTCCCAGTATGGCACACCCCCGTGCACGCGACACTGGCTGCCACTCGTCTCATCCAGAACCCGTGAGAAACTGCAAACATGAGCCACTCAGGCAGTGCGGCAAACTCTAATAGACGAAAATGTGCAAGATTGGGTATCCAAAACCGCTAGAAATCTGCCAGATATAATGAGCTACTTTGCAATATGAGCATTTCATGTTTACAAACAAATCCTATTGCCTGGTAGGTAGCTAGGGGTGAAAGTTGTGTATTCGAAAGCGTGTCCCTGTGTACCGGCTGTAAACGGCTGTATATCTCTTCCTGGTATGGCATACCACTGCGTACCGGCTCACTTTCACCCCTCACTTGAGGGGGTGAAGCATTCCTATTCCTATTTGATTTTAGCTGTGATGAGCCACTGGTTTTGGCTGCTGTGGGACGCTGTGAGCTTTTCCGCCACATACAGCTGTGCAGGTTCCCACACACATTTCATGGCTGTTTTCATCATTGCTATGCAGGTTACCAGGGTTAATTTTCATTTCTACCCATAACTTTTGTGGCACTTTCTTTTAACCCCTTCAACACGAGGACGCGTATACTGCGTCCTTGCATGCCCCGTACCATCCGAGGACGCGCATACTGCATCCTGGCTTGCTTTAGCCAGTATAAGAGTTATTTTATCCCTTTATTTATGCTTACATCTCAAAATTATCAATTAATTTATGTTTCTTTATGTGCACCATTTAATTTTGCATGTGTTCATATATAATACATGGTGATTGTGTTGAGTTTATGTCTGAAAACTTGTTATATTCAATAGGGACATTTGAAATTTGGCATGTGTGGTGATCCCGGATATGGCGCGGGGCGCTGTTTTGGCCTGGCCGTAGTGAGTTTCTTTATGTGTATCATTTAATTCTGTATGTTTTCATATATAATACATGATGATTATGTTGAGTTATGGCTGAAAACTTCTTATATTCAATAGCGACATTTGAAATTTGGCGCGCACGGCGATCTCGGATACGGCGCGGGGCGATGTTTTGGCCTGGCCGTAGTGAAGGGGTTAAAAATATAGGTTAATCTTAGGGAGCACCACTCCAAACCAATATTCGTAGTAATTTAGCATGTAAAAGAATTATTATTATAAGGCATTTCCGTATACGTTTTACTTTGGGGAGGGGCCAGGGGGGCAAGTCTCATTAATTATAAAGTTGGCTTTGATTTTTCTAAGTCCATTGTTGTTGTTTCACGAGGATCTCTATAGGGAGACTGAGCCTCATAGCTGCCTTACACTACACCACAGAAACTAGTTCCTAAGTCGGTAATATCCAGAACGAGCATGGATCATTACGATTTCGGACACAAAATGGTATTTAAGAGTTCTACGTTATTTTCTTCTCTATATTAAAGCAAATAATGGCACAAGTATTTGTATTTTATTATTCTAAAGGACTACAATTATGAAATGTTACTACGCTAGGGTGTATCACGGCTGACATGTAAGCAGCTTCCTGAAGCTCAGTCTTCCTCTCGCCGCCATCATGGAATGATGGACTGACACTCTAGTATTCTTTATTCTCCTCAAAATATAATTCTACTTCACCTCTCGGTAAATGTTAACTGAGTATTTAACCTCTTTATCGGTATGCATGTAGTTTGACAAAAGGACCGGTTACTATCCACTTCTGTACCAGATGTTTCTCTTGTGTCACATGCATGTCACTTTGATTCGCCCATGAGGCACCTCGAGGCACATTGCACCTTCAAATAACCCAAAACCAAGTCCTTGTGACCCTTCAATACCACCATATTCTAACAGTGACACGAGCGTGTCACATGGGGTGTGCTTGGTGCCTCTTGGTCACATCAACCTGTGACAACCTTGTGTCACAAAACAGCCGGATATTGTTCAACGCGCGCAACTCCAAATTGGAGTAAAATGGAGGCCTTGGTGATAGGTAGCAATCGATAGGTCACTCCCGGGTCAGTTGACAGCAGGAGCGTCAGGGCTAGACGACAACTGTCACAAATCGGTTTTATTTTGTACCCAAAGTACTCAGTAACAATAATCTAGCATCAACTTAGCAGAAGTGGATGGGTTAAGTGTCAGTATTGTACCATATGTAATTGTTGATTGTTGGATCCCACCTCCCCTCTCGGTGAGTATTGCATAATTATTTTCGTCCATTATAAATGAAACTTGACATTTCCCTAGAGTTGCTCTGCTTCTTGGGTCTTTTTCCCTAGGAGGTTATAATGTGGGGGGGTTAGGAGGGAGGGTCAAGGGGGGCAAAGCCCCCCTCAGTTAGAGGTTAGGTTATGTAAAGTTGGGTTGGGGTAGTTTAAATCTATTCAGTATGTGGTGTGGGCCGTTGAAAATTACTCAGTGCAGGACAGATTGGGGCAGCGGCAGTGGGGGGGTGGAGGGTTCCACTGCGATGACCATCCAATGACATTCCCGACACTCGTCAACAGACTGCCTGCAGCGGCTGCTACGTTATGTTGTAATAGATTACAAGAGTGTACGTTAGGGACTTTCCTTACTTTCAAGACTAGGGAATTTTCCCTACTTAAGTGATTTTTTTAAGGTAAATTTTTGAAGCCTATATTTCAGTGATTTTGCCTCCCCCCCAAAAACCAAAACAACAACAACAAAAAAAAAAACTGGCTCTCCACAGGTCCTCAGGCTTGTTTTGGGGGTAGGGGGGGGCTGAAGTGGTGGATGGGGTGGAGTGGTAATTCTTAAGATTTACCAAAATATATGGTGTAAACTACTAAATGTACAAATTTATAATGGAAACATGAAAGCAGGTTTTTGTTTTTTCAGAATGGGTACAAGTGATTGCTGGAACTACTTGACATCCCTTGGTGTGCAGCACCACTCCTGGCATGACCCTGTATTGGCAAAAGGTCTTGTTGCTTGTGCCCCCCTCGCCAAAATCCCATGTATTGATATTGATGAAGAGGATTTCTTCCATCCTAGGTATATTATCTTCCTATAGTTGACTGGAAATAACTTAGGTGTTTAAGTGGGTAAAGGAAAAGTTAGTGTTTGTTGATTTCTCATGGTTATGGCTATTGGGTGTAACAGTCCTATATAGGGCACATCAGCACAAGGCAGTGTGCAAACGTGGTGAAACCATGTTGACTCAAGGCTATGTATTACCTGAATTTCACTTCACTATACATTCACACGACCTCTGCATGTCATGAAACACACAAAAAATTATTCCAGACCAGGAAAGGGTTTTACTGGCAACAGAGATTGAACCCACGACCAGTGAAATGGGAAAGACACCCCTTTAGGGCCGAGTCACACATACGCGGTTCAGCGATACGGTTCATTGCGGATAGCTATCCGCAATGAAACATCTCCATCCGCCATAGGCTGGGGTCACACATACGCGGTTCAGCGATACGGTTCATTGCGGATTGAATTTTGGCGGTTCTGTGTGGAATGTTACAGATAGTGGTGGATGGCTATATGTTTCATTGCGGATAGCTATCCGCAGTGAACCGTATCGCTGAACCATGTATGTGTGACCCCAGCTTTAGCAGTTTGCCAAAGAGGTACCCCACTCGCAGAGTGGGGTACCTCTTTGGCTGACCCATGAATCTTCATTACCAGTGGGAAAGAAAATGTAATATGTAATAGTTGGCTCCAGGCCCAACTTGAGAACTAAATAAATGGGAATGCTGTTATTCATGCAGGAGAATACAATTAGTATTGGTATGTGTGTAGCCTTTCATGTATGAAATGATTTATGTACTTTGTATTACTCTAAATTTAGTAGTTTGTGACAAAATTGGAGATATTACACTTATACAGTGTATGATAAAGTTATTCTCCTGAACATTACAGTATTGAGCCAATAGTGTGTAGCGTTGGTGGATGCAAGAAGACTTTCACAACTGTGGCAGAGCATGCAGCTCACCAACGGTCCTGCCATCAGCATGTGTGTTCCACTTGTAAACACTCCTTTCCTACACACCACTTATTGGATCTTCACCTGCTGGAAGTGCATGATACTTTGTTTCAACTGATGGCAGAAAAGAAAATGATGGTAAGTGTGTATTGTTCCTGTTGTCTAACAACAGAATTCTCATTTTGAACTTTCTACCATTGTGTTTTGCTACCTCTGCACACAATATTTCTTAATTGTTACTCAGTAATAAAATTACAGTAAAAGAAAGCTCCAAATCATCACTCTGGATTTTTTTCTCACTGAAATCCAGACATTTCTGAATATTCCACAGCATGTCATGCAGTTGTGGTTCAATAAAGTCTAAACTACTTCACTAGTGCCTTCGCTCTACTGCCATCACACAAGAGCTTTTAGTGTAGTATAATATACATAGTCTTAGTATAGAACTGGTAGCATAAGACTTTAAAGAGAAATCATCTTATAATGAGTTAATCACTAATTTCATTTTACATATAGCAGTCTTTTTTGTTTCTGAGCTATCTTGACATCCTGGCATTTTGTAATTTTTAACTTTATATTGTAAAATACAAATGTAATCATTCCAATTTCTGACAGAGGAGGGGGATAGTGAGTTTAAAATGCCATGTGATCTTTTAATTGATGATCTAAGATGAAGTAATTGAAGGGAGGACCAGTTCCCAGTCTCAACCTTAAGTATATCAATCAATCAAGTGGGACATACTACACCAATATTATACTCCCAACTGCCACATGCATCAGAGAAGTGTACATACAATGTAGCACACCAGTCACAAATTTGCGCAGTAGAAATGAGCTACAAGGTGCATGGGGTGTGTTAGGATGGGATGGAAAAAACAATGAAAGCATGTATGAGAGATTTGGTATGGGTGTAACAAGGGTTGTGGATTGTGAACTGGTTAAATGAGTGAAGTGTAGTACTCTGAGATGATTTGGACATGTAATCAGTATGTTTGAAGATGAGTTTGTGAAGAGAGTTTATAAGGGAAGGATTTAGGGAGTGGGTATCAGGGGGAAACTACCAACGAAATAGATTGAGGGGGATGAGTATTGGAGAGATAAACTTTGTAGGAATGGGAGTGTCAGATCAAGGAAAACTGGAGACGTTTGTCACTCCCTTGAGGAAGGTTTTCATTAGGGAGCAGGGCATCAGAGATGTAGATACATAGACAAGAAAAATTTATTGCTCCTTTATTAACCCTCAAAGCGCGGGCTTATTTTCCCTGCCTGTCCTCCCACGCAGGCAAATTCAGGCAAAAACATACGTCACTTCAACCTTTCATACCTTCACTTCTACTTAACTCACATAACTGAATGAAGTACCATTGTAAAGTACAAGTTTCACTTTTCGTACCGATGTCTATATCGGTCGCCGTCGCTAGTCGCCGCGCGCACGCACTCGCACGCAGTGGGCAGGCAAGGCGGCAAGTGTCAGTCCAGTCCCAACGTCCATCATCATCTCGTTGCCGGTTCGTAGAACCCCTAGAACCCGACTCGAACAGTGTTGCCAAATTAGGTTTTTTTTCCGCTAAATCTAGAGTTTTTTTTTGAAATCTAGGGGAAAATCTTAAATTGACAGGGGTAACTGGCGATTTTTCCGGTTGTAAAATTTTGAGTGAGCAACACTGGACTTCGAAATCTGAACACATCAGCCAGCGTGAGGGTGAGGAGGTGATGGGGGGGAGGGGGGGCTTGGAGTGGTGCAGTGGTGTACTGTTTGGCATCGAAACTGGCTTTTCATGTAGTGACGAGTACAGGGGGAGTGTCCTAACATATGTAATATTTATCTATTTCTATAACGGACATGAAAAAAATTGGTAATTTTTATATTATATTTAAATTGTTTTTTGTATTGTGAGTAGTAAATATTTTTTTTATAGTTATATTTCATTTTTTTTTTTTTTTTTTTTTTTTGGTCCCCTGGTCCCCCCCTTATTATTATTTAACTGGGGGGGATGGTCGATGATATTTAGAAAATCGATAAACGAGTACATACCCTTAACTGTTTAATGACGTTAAGTTGAAGACTATGTGACCTTTGGTAGAGCACGTACGGAATATTGAAGTAGGATCACTGAGAACGCATTTTTATAGACAGTTTTCCACCCCGAGTGGACTTCTCTTCTATGATTTAATAATTAGAAGCATAACTTTAATACAGTTTATGTGAACCACACCCCAAAATAACATAACTTCTAGGCCTTCTTGATGCCCTTGATGGGTATTGAGGTCAAAGGGCCCCCATCTTGTGGATGAAATTCACTGGAAGGTGAGAAGAGGTGGGATGTCTAGCAAACATCATTTCAAAACTTACACAAGTCATACACTGACCAATAATTAGTCAAAAGAGCATGGTTGGGTATTATTTGAAAGAAAATGACATGCTAACCCTACTTCAGCATAAACAAAATTAATTTGACGGCGTGCTAAGTCAAAAAATGCCTTGTCGACACACCCGCGGTTTGAGCCCAGGCACCAGCTGTCGACTATTGTCGACACCTGCACTTTAAGGGTTAATAAGTTATTGATAAATTTTGCCTTTTCTTTTATTAATGAATTATGGATAAATTTAGCCTGTTGATCTAACCAGACACTGCCCTTTCATTTTACCATAGAATTGTATTATATGTAAGTGCAACAAATTTGTTAATTTGTAATTATAAAGTAGTTTCCTTTCACTGATTTCTTTTAAGGAGTTGAATTATACAATTTCATTCCAAATGGAATTTAATATTTTTTCCAGTACCAGTGTCTTCTGGAAACCTGCTCTGAAAAATTCAAAAATCCCACTGAAAGGCATATCCATTGCATAGAATTACACCGATTCCCATCCAATTTTCGATATGATATGTCTTGGAGAAAACAAAGGAAAAAAAACTGCAAAAATGCCAGAAACCTTTCAGCAGAAGTATCTTCAATGGAATGTGAAGTTTCACTCATTAAAGATGAAAATGCTATGCTGTTTAGTTCAGAAACTAATGAAATGGCAGGAATAAAAAGTAAAAATGAAAATGTAAGAAAATCACCAAAAGTGCCGTGCAACTTATCATTTGGCACTGGAGTGTCTCGAGGTTTCAGCCGAGGAGGCAGAGGTAGCAGGGGCCAAGGCAAGAAGAGTGGTATACATTGGCACCAGAGGAAGTATGTCCCACATAGTTCAAGAACAAAACTAGAAGAAGTAAATATGAAAGATTTGGAAGCAGCATTACCCAGTGAGCCAGAATGTTCATGATATATGTATTTCACAAATTGATGAGAATTATTATGCTTGTAAGTTTTCATAAGTTGTGATATAGTAAATATTTGATTGATAAAATATAAAACGTTATGGATAGGGTACCCAAAATCACTGGGCTTAAATTTCACTCTCATCCCTCTAGATCAGGCATTTGTAATGCAGTATATATTTAACCTTTTAAAAAATGTAAAGTAAATTAGCAGCACTTCTGCAATACACCATGGGTCTCTTTACAAGCAAATGTAATCATCATGATTATAAATTGTCACTTGGACACAAATGATACTTCATAGCTGGAATGTAGAATTCCAGTAATTCATTAGAGTTTACATTACATCTTGAAAATCTTATTGTTATTTTCCTGATAATTTATCATACTACTGTTGTACTATGTTTGACATGAATGCTTGTGATTGCTGTCAAACTATGTGAATGCTTACTTTGTTTATGTAAGCTTAGTGAAAGGAATGGATGAGATGCTAGGCTTTTTTATACATCAGTATAAAAATAGCATCCTAGTGCTGTATATGTAATAACTCCAGATATTGAAATTGCATTCTAATGGTAATGATGAAAGAGTCCTGAAGTGGCATAAGACAAATTGGTGTGGCAGTATTCAACAAATTTTATGGAAAATTTGTGCCTTTACTACCCAAGTGCATTTTAATTCCAGGACATTTTATCTACTCACTGGTACATTGATTTAAGATCACTTTCACCAGTTTGAGTGTTTAGAAATGTAACAGCATTAATCTCAACAGCAATAAAATAATAAAATTGCTTATAAGCTCTGTGTGGCACTTTATTGAAACTTTTGACCCACCGTTTGACCGCAAGGCAAAAGTATGAGTAACATTTCACATCACTGCTACATTTTATCAAATCAGTTACAAAGTCTTTGTGTAGTTACCAGAAAAATACATCAAGTGGTTATTAGAAAATAAAGGTGATAAAGATTCCCCCCTTGGTAGATAAAATCATGGAATTAACCAATTTCCAAGCTAAGTAAAGCTTCATAAAAGGAATGTCCTATTTTCAACAACATACCATTATGGGATATATGATCCACAGAACAACTGCTGAGGTATGGTATATATGTTGTTAAAAGAAGACACTTGCTTTATCCTCTCATAATTAATTTTATTCAAGGTATATACTAAAATATTTCTCTAGTGCATAAATTGATACTTACCATGGAATTACATGTGCACTTATTTACGTGCTACATTGATTGAAGTGGCTGACATGTCGTGGTTGAGAAAAGTGGACGTCCCTTCCTTGCATAGTCTTGCATTTCCATGTTAAAGTAGGTAGTGTCATCAAAGGGATGTAACTGTAAATACTGCTTTCTTTTCCCTGTGGCAACTTGTTGCCATGAAGATAACAGGTCTGACATGTGCATGTATGGAGCTTTTCAAAGCAAGAGAAATTTGAAGCAAAATCATGGCATGGTATGATTATAAAAGGACAAAAGAGGTGTAGTGAACATAAAGAACATGTAAACTAGTAAAATGTCTTGTGGTAGTATGTAGAGGACTTAAAAAAACACCTCATTGAAACTGGGTTTGAAAGAAGGTAAGAACTTATAAAATATGGTTAGATATTATGAAACATTGGATATGCTAACATAACTTGCAAATGAAGGATATAAGTGATTAATGAATTATGGGCTGAAATAAGGGATTTGAAATACTTTATCCCTGATAAAGCTACTCCGTTGCTGTTCCTTGTAATTCTTGCTTCTTTTCTCTCAGTGTTACTGTGATTTTGATAAAAATATTGCTGTCAATCATGCATTGAAGTTCCTAAACCATCATCAGTCCTTAACCCGTAAAGGCCGATAGGTCCCATATGGGACTGCATCACCGCAGGCCAATAGGTCCCTTATGGGACAGCTACTTTACGCGCGTATCAAAACTGCGCTGTCATTGGTAATGCTGCTAATTTTGCTTGAGGAGTAGCCTTATGTCTACACTGTCGCCCCGGACCATCACCACCTCCCCCACGCACCCTACCTCTGTCCCATAGACCGACCCCGGTAAAGTGACCACCACCTCTGCCACGCCAACGAGTGCTACGGCACCTGTAGCAACGGCTGCTGCTTCTGCACGTGCCCCTAAACGTCCAAGGGGGACCAAAAAGGCTGCAATGATGTCGGGAGATGATGCACGTGGGCCAGTTATGCGGGGGTCCAATGCAGGCGGCCAGTCCTCCTACGCCTAAAAAAATCACGCTGTGACTGCCTCACTGTCACAGAGGGTCCAAAACAAACAAACAGGCCCATAATAGACCGGGAAAAGGCCCTGGGCGCACAACGGACCGAGTCTGACACCTCAGCAGTCCAGCCCAGCTTGCACGCGCCACCACAATCTCCAATTACCGGCGATTATTCTGAAGCAACCAGGGTGGGCTAAGCAAAAATATTTCACATGCTGATGTATTTATATGTATACTAACAGCTAAAATTGCAACGGACCGAGTCTGGCACCTCAGCAGTCCAGCCCAGCTCGGATCGAGGGTTGCACGCGCCAACACAATCTCTAACTACCGGCGATTATTCTGAAGCAACCAGGGGGAGCTAAGCAAAAATATTTCACATGCTGATGTATTTATATGTATACTAACAGGTAAAATTGCTTCCAGGTCATTCTGCAATAGTTGATTTTAAGACAATTAATGCGGCTGTGGGGGGGTAGACGTGGGGGGTATTGTTGGCCTTTACGGGTTAAGACAGCAGCAGTACTTCACAAATGTAGTTTTTAAGGTACCACAAATATCAGAGTTCACCAACATTATGGTGTGAGAATATGTAGCAAGTTTCATTTCAGTGAGCAGTCTTTCCTCTTTTGTCTGCACACTTATGTAATGGTCATGGTTATGGAATTCAGTTGTTTGGAGGGATATGTAAGTGGAACTGAGTGGAAGATTTTTTTTAACATTTTGTACAACTTTAGTAAAACTTCTGCATTTTTACTTTGATCAGCCATTAACTAATATACATAAGTACCAGTACAAACCTCAAAAACCTTCGGCACTGATGAGACTGAATAACAGGTGTATATTTACTAAAATGTCTATCATTTTGTAACCTCTGTCAGTAAACTGTCTATGTTCTACAGTTAAATTAACAAAATTTATTTTTATTCAGTTTCTTACTAATACATTTTAAATTCAAGTAATTCATTTTGAAAACTTAGTTTATGAAAAACAAAGTCATACACCAGAAATCTAAAAAATTCTGAGCTATTTTTAATTTGATTTCTGATTTTGAAAAGAAATATTTTTTTATTACATTTCCAAGCAAAATTCAGTTGGACAAAGTCAGTAGAAATGGCACATATCACAGAGATGTACCACCAACTGTTTGCTGAACATGCACACAAGCGCATACAATCTCCACACTCACAAAGAACCACAGATATATCACAACCTCCCAATAGTTAAGTGCCACATGTGATATGAAACAGGAGTCAGGCTCTACACATTATTACTCATACCTTTGTAGAAACACAAGATACAAACCCATGTTTCCCAAGTACAGTGACACAACACCTAATAAAGAGAACATTACACTTCTTGGGCGGATACATCATATATAAAAACAATAAATACATTCCTCTAACTTTCAGAGTACAAAAGTTGTCCCCTTGTGACAAACTATTTACAGTAAAATCTAGAATGGGAATATCACAACTATTTAAGCACATGATAGGCAAGTCTCTTCATGACTAGGAAGGGTCAGTTGGAGTTGGACCTAGCCCAAGAACATCCTGCCTTTCTGGCTACACATGAAAATCTAAAGACAAGACAATGATAATACAATATAAATCAGTAATATTATTTTTCTGATGCCAGCATACGGATATATGTTAGTTTATTATTCAGTTGTTTTAAATTTAGAGTTTTGTGTTGAATGTCTGAACAGGATTTAGCCTCTTCATATAAATTACATTCATTTACAAATGACATGTGACTACATAAAATTGTAATAAAACTCAGCATTGTCACACTGCATACAAAATAGTACTTTCTACCTTTCAAATATGTGATCAGAGTAAAAACACAGCATGAAGATAGAAAAATCCGATTGGTATAAAATTAAGATTACAATATATAATTTCACAATGGTTGTTCTACTTAAAGCATTTATATATTCATATGGGCATAAAATATTTATATGTATGTACAGCATACATTATACAGTAGAAACTGATTATTCAGTAGGTAAAATGCAAACTTAATCCAAATACAGTTTGATTCTGTATGTTGACAGCATGATCCTATCATCCTATACATGCTCCAATCCTGTGTGGAATGACTAAGTTAAATTTGACTTTAATATTATATGACTGATTCCAAGAATTATAGCATTTAATAAGGTTCTATCCTCTTTTATAATCGTTTCCTCAACTGATGGGAGGAGGTAAACCGAGGAGGCATGAACTGCTCTACTGTAAAAACACTGTACATAAGCATACAAGAATTTCACTGCTAACTTTTATATATATATATATATATATATATATATATATATATATATATATATATATATATATATATATATATATATATATATATATATATATATATATATATATATATATATATATATATATATATATATATATATATATATATATATATATATATATATATATATATATATATATAAGATGACTGAACCCTGTCCGTGAACATTCAATGTTTGTATAATTTAGCTCCCTGTGGTTTTATGAATTTTTTGACATGAATAAGGGTACAAATAAAAAAAAATTAAAGGAGCATCTGATATGAAAGTGGATTTACAATACATAAGACAGTGTACAAAATATAATTATCACAAAATTCATTTGTTATCTGTATCTCCATAACATAGCTTTATGTTGTAAACTGGTAACTAAGAATTAAACCATTGCTTTTAGTACTGCTTTATATTTGCAATGGTTTCAAAGCAATATATATATATATATATATATATATATATATATATATATATATATATATATATATATATATATATATATATATATATATATATATATATATATATATATATATATATATATATATATATATATAATATGAATCACATCGACACAGAAACTTGACAATGTTTCAAGAAGTATCCTGAAGTACACATGAAGTATATAAGAGAACTAAATAATTAAATGAAGATATGAAGACCCAAAATGCTTTTTCCCAAAATTCAAATAATGATTAATTTATTAAAAAAATAACCTGCTTTAATTTAACTTAGTTTCCTGACAATAACAGTAATCTCTTTCTGTCTTAAGACACAACATACATATGTATATACTGTGTTAGGAAATCATGGATGATGAAGACTGTAATTTATGTACCTAAGACCTTCAGCAATGTGTTATCACATGTTGTCCAGGTGCAGTGTCTCAACTTCATGTCCCTCTACACCACCTTCAGTCCTGCACTGGAGACTCAAGCTGGGTGTGTGGATCATTCTGGGTTCAACCTTTGGTCCATCCCCTCTCTGGGAGTGTGGGCGAGTCTCCCACACAGACCCATCACTGTCAAACAAAGAGTCAGGATGTGGTGCTCCACCCTTGCCCAAGGCATGTTCTACACCTTTCTCCAGGCACATACTATGAGAACTTGATTTCCTGAAAGGCTGCCTCTCATTTTGTGCTAAAGCTTGACTGGAGAGTTCTTCCATGCTTCCATGATTACACCTTTCTTCATAAAAAAATGGGCTCTCTAATGCTGGACGTGTGTCTCTGCATCCGGACCTTGACTCTGTTGGCCCTTTTGTGAGGAATGCTGTGGCTTGGTGAGGTGTGGTTCTGGATCGTCGCATTCCAGACAAAACCCCTGGAAAGCATTCACAGTTAATTAGTTAAAAAAAAATATAGAATATAATGATAAAATGAAATTTTGTCTTCCAGTTAACTACCTTAAAGGGGACATCAACAATGATATACCTTACCAACTGAAAATAATATTAATTAATTTGGAAAAATATATTTACCTACTGCTTATTGGGTCAGAGTAGTTAAAAACAATAACATTATGTTTTACTTTTGGCTTATTGAATTACTGATTCCACACAAAGATTGAAATATATAGTAATGAAGTTTGCAGGTATCTCAAAATTAATCCAACTGAGAATATTTTCAATAAGTGACTAAACTGCATCAAACAACTATTGTGTAATCAGGCAAAAAAAAAATGTGTAAGCAAAAAAAGGGCAACAAATGTTGCAATGCAATACCATACAATAAAGTGACTCAACTATTTGAAATATTTACAGACAGAATGTTGAAGAAATTTTATGAAAGAAATTTACCATAAAATAGAAATGACTTCAAATTTTTAAGTGCACATCTAAAAACAACAACTTTTTTATCAGTATAAAAAATGCAGAACTGGAACATACAAGATTTTTACAAATAAACAATACAAAATTTTGTTCAGATATTAATACTTCCTTGTGGTCATTAATCCAATGGTTGGGAAGGTCAGCAAATACTTGAGTCCATTATTGGAAATGAGGAGTGTCAGAGTCAAACAATTAATATATTGAAGACTTCTGAAGTTAATTACAATACAGTACAGTAAAAGTCCTTTGGTAAACTTGATAAGCTTATGGAGGATCATCTTTATAATGTGCTTCATAAAACTGCCAGGCTTGAGCTTTTCTAGAAAACAGGGTTTTATTGGAGGGTATCAGAGCTGCAAGATTCACACCTCAGTGAATTTGTAATCATCAGTTATGAATCCTGACACTGAATAGAAATGGCTATTTTTTTAAGATTACAAGGCTTACATGGCAAGTCCTGCATCTTCAAAGCATTTCACTGCCTCATGTCTTATTCCAATTGTATGTATCTTGCATAAACCTACATGGCACAAGAATACAACTTCTTACACATTTTTGTGCAATGATGTAACTCATGGGCTTATGAATATACTGTAGTTCATAACAATACTTAGACAAAGAAACTGTGCAGTATACTGAAAAATGAAAATCAGTCTCAGGTTGATGCTAGTGATTACCTATCCTAGTATGTATACAATTTCAGCTAGATGGAGAACTGAAGTCTCATGTTTTTTGGTCTATCACAGTGCATTTATTACAGCCATAAAATTAAGTTATAATACTAAATTTAACCATGGTTAGAAAAAAAAGCTTCACCATGTTAAAGCATAACAATAACTTTGTTGTACTATATATTTCTTTAAAACAAAATCTGACCTAATATGTACCCTGATTGTTAGTCATCACTGCAACTATGTCCACACTTGCAAATACAGTTTATAGTAATATCCTAGGAAAAAAATATTCCTTGTTACTTTTTTCAGTTTTCTGTCCTTAAAATTTCATGTAGTAAGTTGATATCGTTCCTTTTCTTTCCCCCTAAAACATGGGTGTAAAGGTGACACAGTAAAACTTCTTGTTGACTTGCTTCTCATTTTAATCTAACCTTCAGTGTCAATGAGTGTTATTCGTATTATAACTGAAAACCTTCCAGAATATCTAAATGATCCTACTAGTTTCATATTCAGTATTCTTAACCTTGCCATAGACTATAAAATCTAGTTTTTATTTTTAGCTTTTGTGTAGTATTAGGAGATTATTTGTAGCAGTTCCTTGAATTCTCCTGTGGCACACCAGAAAATCACTCAATACTGTTGGCAAAGCCTACAGGATACTTGTACCTAATTATATAGGAATCCAGATGCTAATAATGACTTGTATGATTGCCTTTTAATTGCTATGGCTTCAATACAGTCAGTTGATGTCAAAGCATCTTTTATATTTGTTGGAGACTTGAATGGTCATCACCAAGAATGGTTGGGTTCTATATCTCCAACCAATAGTAATGGTCTTGCTGCTCTGGATTACTCTAATCTGTCTGGTTGTGAGCACCTGATTCATGGACCTACACACAGTTCTGGGAACTGCTTGGATTTGGCTTTAACTGACATTCCTGGTGTTGTAATGGCTTCTGTCCTTGCTCCCATAGGTACTTTTGACCGTAATGCCATTCATTGTAAGATCTGTTTAGACTTCACTGTGCCTGATATCACCATTTCCCGTCAGGTCTATCTTAAATCTTGAGTCAATTGGGACAATGTTTGTTCTGAAATTGATAATATTCAGTGGCATACTATTTTTCAATCCAATGACCCAGTCTCTGCTCTTAATACTTGTCTATTTGATATTTTATGCAGCAGAGTTCCATCTAAGAAAATCAAATCTCGAATAAGAGATAAAGCCTGGTTTAATGATGACTGTAAGTGAGCCTTTGATGATAAGCAGGCTGCTTATCACCCATGGAGACAGAATCGATGCCAGTTGCTATGGGATAATTATGTTGCTCTTATAGCTGATGCTCAGAGAATCTATAATGCAGCTGAAGCTGCTTATAATTCTCATATACAGGATGTTCTTGCAGGAACTACTTAACCACACAAATGGTCAGCTTCTCTTAAATCCCCCTTGTTTGGTGTCGATTCTAACATGCTTCCATTTCGCGAGTCTGATGGTTCAATGTCCTTTGATCCTTTAAGAAAGGCAAAGTTACTTTCTGATATTTTTATTAAAAAAGTGTAACGATGAATTATCCCTACCTTTGACCTGTTTCCCCTTTCCAAAACTTAGCTCACTTGCATTTAGATCCAGTGAATTGAAAAAGTACCTTCTAGCTCTTGATATATATGGTGGGACGGATCCAGATGTTTTTTTCCTCTATTCTTTAAGAAGATTGGTATGTTCTTAGCACCAAAACTTGCTGTAGTATTTAGGTTACTGTTGAAGTCTGGTAGTTTTCCTTCTTGTTAGCACAAGGCCAACATCGCCCCCATCCCGAAGGGAGCCTCAACTTCAACTTTTCCTACTGAGTACTGCCCAATTTCTATTATTCCTATCCTCTCAAAGATCATTGAGAGGCTTTTGGCTAAACAGCTTTCCATATACTGTGATAAATTCAGTCAGTTACCTGATTCTCAGTTCGGATTCCATAAGGGTTCGGGAACATGTGATGCTCTCTTGTCTCTGTCTCATGACCTGCAGTCTTCTTTGGATTGTTTGCACGAGTCTCAACTTGTTGCTATTGATTTTAGTTCTGCTTTTGATGTGAATCATAGGGCCTTAATTTTTATAAACTATAACTCCTTGGTGTTGGTGGAAGTCTTCTCAGTATTTTTAAAGAATTTTTGACTAAATCGATTATAGTGTGTGGTTGTTGATGGTGCCTGTTGTTTCTGGTGTTCCTCAGGGCAGTGTCCTTGGACCTTTATTTTTAACATTTTTATTTCTGACTTGGGCATTAACCTCAGAAACAAGCTTATTTCATATGCTGATGATACAACTCTATACTTCTCTGTTCACTCTCTTAGCAACAGAGGTGAAGTTGCTGCATCTCTGAATAGGGACTTGGCAATGATCACCACTTAGTGTCAACTTTGGGGCATGAAGCTTAATGCTAATAAAGCTCATTCCATTATCATCAGTAGATCCCGTACCTTGAATCTGCCTCATCCTTGTTTGCATATTTCTAGTATTCATTTGTTGGGAGTCACTCTTGATTCTTAACTGACATTTGAGAAGCACATCCGTTCCTTGTCTTCCACTATTGCACAGAAGACAGGCTTACTTCGTAAGTGCTTCAAAATATTTGCTTGTGACTCAACTGTAATCAAATCTTTTTATGCATTCATTTTGCCCCACTTTGAGTATTGTGCTCCTGTTTGCATGTCTGCTGCGAATTGTCATTGAAAGTTACCTGACAGAGCTATCAATTCAATTAAATTTATTTCTCCAGCACTTGTTCTTGATCTTGATCATCGGCATCAAGTTGGTGCCCTTGGCATTTTATTTTAAGTTTTTAAGAATAATCGGCATCCCTTACACAATGCTTTGCCTGATCCTTTTACTCCTGCCCGGGTCACGAGGTTTGCTCTTAGTCAAAATGATCTTGCTTTTAATCCTATGAATTTTTGTATGACGCAATTCTCACGATGTTTTGTTCCGTCGTTGACAAATTTATGGAATTGGTTACCCAATGAGATTGTCCTTTCTGCAGACATTTCTACATCGTGTGAATGTCTTTTTGAAGCAGTAATTTTATTTTTCCTCCTTTTGGCTTTGACGGCCAGTTTCTTAACTATTCGTTGCCTTTGTTGTGTGGTTCAACTTGTTGTATCTGTACCCTGAAGGGAGGCTTTGGTAGCTTATCATAATAATAATAATAATAATAATAATAATAATAATAATAATAATAAATGACTGAGTTGGTGCTAAAGTAATCATCCTTGGACACAGAAAAGGATAACCTTCACTTGGCTATTTTACAGGTTCTTGGTATGACCAGAGTTGCACTGCTGGACTTAGTATAACATTGCTGGAGATATAGCTAAGGAGATTGACCACATCCTTGTCAGCAATTGATGGAGGATCCTTCAAAACTGGAGGGTTTTCTGGAGTGCAGAGTTCTTTACAATTAATCATAGGCTTGTATGTTAAGAAGAATCTCAAAATGTGATTCATCTGCAGACTAAATGACTTGGCATGAGCCCATGCAAATGCAATCACAGTCTCAAAATGGTTCAATGTGCTCAGCACCTATGAGGACCCTCTAGATTAGTAGGATACCTTCAAATGTTAAAACTCAAGCTGCAAAGGAGTCCATTGGAGATCATCCAAGGTCGAGAAGTGGTTTTGTTTCGAAGGGAGACACGGAAAAAAATCAGGACTGAATCAGGACCAATATAGGGCTCTGTTGCATAGGATTCTAGGACTACTTTCTAAGGAGAGACAAAGAAGTATGTCAGGAGTCTTGCTGAGGGCGTTGAGGGCCATTTCAATGCAAATGGTCTCTGATCTGCCTACCAAGCACTGAGAAAGCTTTACTCCAAGCTTCCCTCTCAGGGGAGTGTTATCAAAATAGCAGATGGTTGTCTCATGTCAGACATGAATGGGCAAAGGGCTTGTTGAAATGAATATTTTGAGCAGTTGTACATGGCAGGCCTTCTGAGCGGCCAGATCCCAATCAGTATGTTACAAACAGTGGACGTTGATCCACCCATTGACCTCTCTTGATGGGGTCAGAGAAACTGTTGCAAGGTTGAGGAGTGGAAAAACAGCTGGTGTTTGTAACATCAATGCAGACCGGCTTAAAGCTAGAGGTGCGGCCATGATCCGCAGGTGTTCTGCGGTTTTGAGTGCTATGTGGCAATGTAATACCATTCCTCCTGACTGGAAGAAAGGGTTGGTCATCCCTATCTGGAAGGGGAAAGGGAACTGTCAGGACTGTAATGACTAACATGGTATTACACTGCTCAGTGTGCCAGGCAATGTGCTTGCCTATAAATTGTTCATGCAGACTTGCAACTGGCAGCTGAAGTTATAGAAACCTGACTGGGTCCATGCCTGGTAAGTCAACAACCAACTATCCTAGTGCTTCATGCATTGGTGGAGCACCAATGAGAGTTTTAACAGGGAAAGCTTGTACGTACATTGATATCAAGAAAACTTCTGATTCAGTGCATCACAAACCACTCTGGAATCTCCTGCAAATGTGATTTCTAGAAGTATTGCTGATCTATTGAATGGCCTGTACTGTGGGAGCAGGGCATGTATCAAGCTTCTTTCCTTGGAAAACAGAAGTGAAGCAGGGCTATGTCCTTGACTCATCACTTTTCTCTTGTATTGATTATTAGGCAGAGTTATGGACCAAAGTCATTGTAGAGCATCTAATAGCAACACCAGAGTCACTGACCTTGTTTTTGCTGATGAGTTACATTGTATAAAGTGGAAAATGACAGGAACTTTGAAAATCATAAGGGGGTACACAATATAGTTAGATACTATTGAAGTCAATATGAGGAAGGCAGAAGAGTAGCATCTGGTTGTTTTGACAGTCAAAACAATTTATTAACCATCAGTGTTGTACCCAGTGAATTTTCGTATGCAGTAAAGGTAAAGTTGAGGGCATATGCTATTACTGTACGTGGCCTCAGTGCTATCTCAGTCTCAATGGACCTTGAGCCTGTGGTGGGTTTGAACTCATTATCCCAGGATACAGGGCCAGTGTGATGTTACCACAGTTTACCTTCCCCAGGTTTCTCCAGGTACCCATTTATATACTAGCCTGAAAAGAAGGATGAACAGCTGAGTGAGCTGTGTGCCAACTGCCTAGGCCACTACACCACAAAGATGTGTCTGCAGTGATGTCACTTAATATAATGCACATAAACTGTGGCTCAAAGAAAAAGGAGTTTTACTGTACAGTGTTCCCTGTAGTATTACATTAAAACAAAAAGAAACAAATAACACTTTTGTAACTGAAATGTATATTTCTTTTTATTTTCACTTTTAGATGATATAAGTTAGAAGATCTGAACCTAAATTCTAGATTAAAAACTTAATGAAGCAAGCACAATAATATTGCCCCTCTATTAATTAGGAACAATGATACTGCACTGTAAATAATGCAAGGTTTGCATAACACAGCGGCTACAGCTTGTGACATGCAAAAATTTGCAAGAATAATATGTGCAATAAAATAACTGCTAATATATATATATATATATATATATATATATATATATATATATATATATATATATATATATATATATATATATATATATATATATATATATATATATATATATATATATATATATATATATATATATATATATATATATATATATATATATATATATATATATATATATATATATATATATATATATATATATATATATATATATATATATATATATATATATATATATACCCACACCCACACACACAATTTTCAACTGCATTCAGTTTCAGTCTTCTGGAAGTATGAAAAAGTAATGACTGTCTCAAACAAGCACTTTGGGTTTTCTTGCAAATGCAATAATGAATCAATCACAGGAATATGTACCTAAATTCAAGGTATTTGGAGGATGCAACTGAATTATTAATCTTCTATGCCTTTATTTAACTGTCAAATAAAAAAAATACCATGGAACAGCTAAGTGATGGCTGAGTGGTCAGTGCATGGATGTGGTGATCCCAAGGACTGGGGTTCGAGTCCCACTGCAAGACACTGACAATTTTCAACCATAGCCATGTGGTGGAGGATTACCCACATGCTGTCCAGATCCTTAATTAACCCTAAACTTCAGTGACTTTGGTCAAGAGGAGCACTGAGGGGCAACATGGGCCAAGCGAGAGACATTTTGAATAAAATTTGCCCACACCACTAACAGGCTAGGGAGGTCCACATGCCACACAAGACAGCCTACTGGTGCTATTGGTAGGAAAAAAAAGCATAAAATGCAAATTTCTGTGCCAAACATTTTGTAAAGTATACTATGTATGGTGGAAATGATTTTCACTAATTTTCATCATTGGCTAACCACATAAACAAGAAATACCTTATCAAATTCCCTTTTGTTTGGCTTAACCAACTTGAAAAAAAAAAAGGTAATAGCCTATTAAATAATTGTGATCTTTGCACTCAAAAATGTAGGAAAAAATGTATGCCTGTATTGTTGGCATGGACAAATTCTTCAATGGGAGTTTAATTAACTTGAAATTTCACACTATAAATCAATTCTAAAATAACTTCTTAAATCCAAAGAAACAGCCTTTGTTGCAATTTGAGGATTTATCTGTATCAAAGACAATTATTTATATTTTATGAATAATTACTTACCAAGACTGAATCAGAAAGCAGTTACATATAATATGTAACAATAGGTGATGAGTATTTGCACATAAAAACGTCACCAAAACACACACCTGGTCATAGTCCAACCTTAGGACTGAGGCACAGTGAAAATGCCAAATATATGCAGCTGTCACTGAAGTCGGTATGCAAAGAGAATCTTATCATGCAAAAAGAAATATATAAGTATAATTAAATCAAAGCCATCATAGGTAGCAGAAGATCCAGGAGACCACCCAGAGTGCTGGAGGACTATGTAAGTTCCTGCATCAGACACAGAGCAAAATGTTCCCCTGTATAGCACTTGTAATTTGTTCATTAGTTGTCAGGTCGAGTCACCTTAGCTACAGTTATCTACCTACAAAATACAACTGATAATAAATGATCATGTTAGTTGATTATTATAACACACAAGTAAACATAACAGGTGACTCAGTGATTTACTCAAGTTACCAGACTCATCAGCAACAAAAGAATTACGTACAAGTTAAGTAGCGGTACTGGTGCATTACAACTCTGCACACGTAGTAATGTAGCAAAACTGCACCATTTATATCTGCACTAGTTCCTTGTCCAACATGGATTTATGTTTGCATAAATGAACAACCTGAAAGTACTGTAACCAATTATTATTCCCTTTCCTTTATGCCAGAATATTTTGAGTATAAAAACTTTTCAAAATATGTAATTATCTTAGCATCTGTGTATTGTTTGTTGGTGGTGGCTTTTCTTCATATGTATTTTGTCTAACTGTTTGTAAGACATCATGACAAGTTCTGAAGTCACTATCTATATTCAGAGTGAATGAGAGCTCTTTAAAAGTCATAATTATAACCACATTATTGCCAGCAGCAATTCCACTGGTTTCTTAAAAAATAGCAAGAAATAGTGACCTATACCACTCTGAAGGAGGATGCAACATGTTTTTATAAATATTTCCCGGTTTTGGTTATACAGCATTTTATATATGATCAGGTTACACCACTATATTCATGAGATTTTTTTATGAGATGTTTTATTTTATTATTGATACAATAACTTCAGCAAATGGTAATCTATCTATTTATCTACATCTCCAATGCTCTGTCCTCTCTCATGGGAACTTCCCCCAAGGAAGTGGCCACACAGGTGTCTCCAATTTTCCCTCTTCTACCAATCCTGCTCATCACACTCATTTTCTCACCTGCCAACTCTGTCTCTTTCCAATACTCCTCCACTCTATTGATCCATTTCACTGATGGTCTTTCCCGATAGCCTCTCTTTTAATCTTATCATTATACACTCTATTCACATGGTCACCTTGATTCTTTATTGTTGTACGTCCAAACCATCTCAGAGTACTTACAACATTTCACCCGTTTAACAACTCTACAGTCCACTCCCTTTGCTGTTAGAGCCATACCTTAACTCTCATACACATCTTTATTACTGTCTCCATTCGATCTTGTCACACCAAAGGCACCTCTTCTACACTGTTATATCTCCACTGCACATATTCGTGATTGCTGTGCTGTGCTGATGCTATATTATCCTTCACCCCCATGCTTGCACTTCTTTCTTTCATAACTCTTCAGCACAGCTACTACCTGTCTGCCCTTCACTACCTTCTTCCTCCATGTTCCCATACTTACATAAAACCATCTAAAAGTGTTTATATTAAATTACTTCATCCTTTTCCCCCAACCAGATCTTAAACTCTGTCATGCTCTCTGCCCACACTCTGTATGTCTTTGCAAAATCAGTGGTCTGCTCTCTACCATTACCTTACTCACCCATCCACAATCCCCTGTAGCATCCTTTCATTTTGTGCCAACACTGTATCATCTGCAAATAGGTCTAACACCAAGAACTGCTCTGTACCTCTCACTTTCATTCTTGCACCTGAAATGCCTACTCCGACTTTAATCTATTTCCTACAATCATCAATGGAAATGTTGGACAGTCAAAGGGACATCACACACCCCTCTCTCATATCCACATCAACCCCCAAAATTTCAATCAGCTCTCCATTTACAAGTATAGAAACAGTTGCAAGTATATGCCCTCCCACACCATAGATTTTCAGGATACCCCATATGCCATTCCTGTCAACCCTGTCACAAGACTCCTCCAGGTCCATGAAAGTAGCAAACAGCTTCCTACCCATCTGAAGGTACTTTTTGATAATCATTTTCCGTCCAAAGATTGGTCCACGATGTTTAGCTGACATTTTCATCATCCTCGTCTCAAACTCTCTCAAACACCCTTCCTGTCACGATAGATAAGTTTATTCCCCAATGGATGTGTTTTTCCTAGTCTTCAAGCACCTCACCCTACTTCCATGCTAGATTACATATCCAAAGCATCTGCTCCATATTTCAGCATTCCTGCTGTTACACCTTTAATCCCTGGGACCTTTCTTTGACCTTCTTTATTGCCTCCTCTATCTCGCCCCCTACACCTGCCCCTGTGGATAGGTTAAGTAAAAGAGAGTGATGCTTCCTTGTTGTTTCACAGGAACCTGTTCAAATTATTTGAGTGGAACATTATAGTACAGTCTTACAGCAAGGTAGAAATATTGTGCCCTTTCCTTAGCTACACACAAGAGGAACAGATAACAAAGCTTCCCTCTTTCTTGACTCCGCTTTCCAAGATCCATGATACTTCAGTCATCTGTAGAGGTTAGTGGCTACAGAAGTGGGTAATATCCATCTTTTCAAGAGATGCGTGGGCTATGTTATAGACTAGTGTAGTTACTTGTTGCTATATTGAGTCAGAGACAACTCTAGCATGTATATATGGAACCTTGTACCTATTCCAAGAAACACTTCTCTGCTGTCTTATCTCTTTCTATCAGTACTCTATAATTATTGTATATGTATTGCGGCCCCTCAATCAACAGCTGCCACAACCAACCTCTACGATTGAAGACTCTAGTAATGGTTATGCTTAGGGTGAATTCTACGTCCACAGGAATTTTGGAAGGGGGGAAATCGTCCATGCTGGCAAGTGGCAACGGTGAGGGCTTTGAGTGGCTGTCCGAACTCTGTGCCGTAACGGATCTGACGTCATTGATAACGCTGCATTCAATGTTATTGTTATATAATATAGGAAAACGAAGTAATCTAAACCAGGCCGAAATGTCCTAATAGTTTTGAATTTTGTTATGCTTCTAAATTATCTACAGCTCCACCCCACATTTGCAACCGTTGTCAGAACATCTACTGTTGAGTTGACCACCACCTCTTATCTCAACCTAACATCTTCACCGAGATGAAACTTTCCAAAGTAACTAATTGCAGTTCTTCATTTCCTTTTCAGGTCCTCATTACTAACTCAAATTACCTTTTCTCGTCGATACATTGCTGTCATAGTAAGTGATCGTTAATTTTTACTAAATCAGTAAATATTCAGCCAAATTTAACAAGAATCGGCTGCTGTATACTAACATAAAAAATCCCATCCACCCATTAAAAAAAACGCAAATAATAATCAATGTCGGACGATGGAATGTTGTTGCTGGGACTACTTGCAGGACTAAGGTGCAACGTTTGGTGTTCACTGTTTCGAACAAAAGACAAGATCACTAATTGTAAAACTATGAACGTGATAAATTGGGAGTTTTCGCTGGAAGCTTCAGGAAACACAGAGGAGAGTCAAATAGCACAGCGGCGGCATACTGGTGCATTCGTGAGGCCAGAACTTACCAAGAAACTCAACGAGGTTTATGCAACGTGGACCTGCATGCATTAATGAAAAAGTAGGCGGGAAAATAAGATTTTAGTGCATTGCAGTCTAAAAATCAGTCATAATAAAAAGTAAAAGTATATAAGCAACCTAAAACGTGAGAGTCGTTTTGGTGAAACCTGTGAAGCTAGTCTGCGGTGCAGGCTGCAGCGACGCCACGTCCGTCCACACTGCCCCTGGAGGGCTCGGAGTGGCGGTGTTGGTGTTGGTGGAGTTTGTGAGGGTGAGAGAGGAGGTGGTTGTGATAGTGGCAATAGTGCTGAGAGGTGAGGAGGAAAGAGTGATGGTAGTGGTGGACGTTAGGTCGTTGCCGGTCGGCCCCGTGATGATGGACACACCCATGAGTGACTTTTCTGACTCATGCGACTCGCTGCACGGGTCCTTGCCGCCGCCGCCTCCACCGCCGTCGCCACACTGCTGTCCCGCCTCCCTCTGCAGGTCTGCTCGGTCCCGCTCACTCAGAGGAACCTGTACCACGCGATAACTTCATGGAAGAAGCATCCATATATATACAGTGGAGTTGTTCAAAACAAGCAGCTGGCCCCGACAGACCACAGCGGCCGTGTGTGGGCCGTGCTTTACGTTGTGTCATGAAAGTAGTGCACGCCGGCGAAACATTCTCTGAGGAGAGAACACAACACCTAAAACGACGAGTTTTCCATACCTTTTCAGGAGCATTTTGGACGTAGATGACTCTATTGAAGGCACGCCACCTCTTGCACAGCTGCACGTACATCTTGCACTGCACGTACATGAATACCAAGCCCCCGGTGAAGCCTATGGCCACCACGATCAGCTTCGTCCAGAAGGGCCACTCCAGAGTACCCTCCTGCCGGGACGGGATAAGTGAGGCAGCACGTCACGCCCTCGCCCTAATACCATTTCATTACCAGTGGAATATTTGCAGCTCACGATGACTAAAGTAATTCTATCCAAAGGGCATACAAATATAGTTATTAAAAAATATACAATGGCTAAGGTGTTTATTCACACAAACGTCATTTTTAATAACATGTCTTCAAAAAGGACCGAAACTTCCTTCACTTTAATATTTACTAAAGTAGAAATGCAGAGCCTTATTGCATTTGACTTATTATAATTTTACTTAGGTATAAGGATATACATAGTCTACTATAGTCTGGACTATAGGGTGTCTGTGTGGTCTGAATATCTATGTAAATTCTCTCTCTCTCTCTCTCTCTCTCTCTCTCTCTCTCTCTCTCTCTCTCTCTCTCTCACCTGGACCTCCTCGGTGGTCCGTTCGATGAGGACGTAGAGGGACCACACGACGCAGGTGATGGCCACCACGTGGAAGGTAACCGAACAAGCTATCTTGCGCCGCTCCATCCCCGACATATCCAGCTTCTCCCACTGGAAAGTGAAGACCTTCACCACACCACTCTCACATTCTCATTATTCTAATACGGACTTTTGGCGCCGTTATAGTTCTAGCCCATTAACCACTAAGGGGTTGTCCGGACTCAAGGAAAAAAAATAAAATACAAGTTCCATGGTCTTCTGAATCACTACCGCTAACACATTACTCATGGATCCTAAATCAACCCTACATCGATTATTTATAGTATTTTTGTTAAGAAATGCCACCTCTTAAAATACACCTAGATCTGGGCTACCCATCTTGAGCCCAAAACAGAAAGATACTGGTACTCGGTCATCTGCGGAGAGTTTCTTCCATCCGTCATGCTGTTCCATTGATCAGTACCTTGGTACATTGAAGTCACGCTCCATTTGCTGCTCTCCACTATAATTATCCTGTTCAATCTTTTCTTCCTGCTTTCTAGAGTATACCAGCAAGAATTGCATGACTGCCAGGACTGCCACCCACCAAGGGCCACTACCCTAATAATTATTAGCCGATATAATATTTATCCTGGTCTTATTGTCAGGTACGTACTCTGTTTTGAATCCATTGCCGAGTTAGTTATAATAATAATAATAATAATAATAATAATAATAATAATAATAATAATAATAATAATAATTATTATTATTATTATTACTATTAACATTAATGTCATAATTCTCTCTCTCTCTCTCTCTCTCTCTCTCTCTCTCTCTCTCTCTCTCTCTCTCTCTCTCTCTCTCTCTCTCTCTCTCTCTCTCTCTCTCTCTCTCTCTCTCTCTCTCTCTCTCTCTCTCTCTCTCTCTCGTGAAAAGCTATCAATTCAATTCGTGTCCTGCTGGCGTTGCTATAAATATTACCGCAATACTTTTGTTAATGAGAGGAAACCTTCAGCTGTCGCCCACCTTAGCCTTGTGGCGGACGATCCCTTTTGTATCAAAGGTCTTTTATGTTTACTACCAAAGATGAGGTGAGCTGTAAAACACAAAACAACAGCAACAAAAGCATACTGCACACCTAGGTCACTTCCTCATTTATCTATTTGTTCTCTCTCTCTCTCTCTCTCTCTCTCTCTCTCTCTCTCTCTCTCTCTCTCTCTCTCTCTCTCTCTCTCTCTCTCTCTCTCTCTCTCTCTCTCTCTCTCGACACTCCACTCTTGTTGACACGGCCCGTTCAAGGAGTTCGCGTCTAAGCCTCTTATTCCTGGCCCAAGATTTCTCTCGACCCTACCACACAGCTTCGTAACCTTCCCTCTTTAACTTTCCTCACATACGAGTCACTACGACGCTACTTTCTTTCACATTTTTCCTCACCATCCTGTCTCACCAAACCTTACAGAGAGTCTCGTAACCTTCCCACCTCCCTCTAAACTTCCATTTAATACGATTGACTCCATGACGCTACAATTTTCCATAGTCTCCCTTATCCCCCCGCGCACCGAATCTATCACAGAGGCCCATAACTTTCCCACTTACTTCCTTCTCGTACTCCTCCCACCTTCGGCAATTTAGTATTTTCGCACTTTCTTCCTTGGTTAATTTCCCCTCATATGCAGCTTTACTTAAATTGTTTCTATTAGCTCCCTACGTTCTCCCTTTATTTTCTGCTTCATGACACTTCACAAATATACTGGTAGCAAGCCCCCCCCCCCCCCCCCTCTTTCACCTCCTCTGCGACTCTACCTACACCCACACTCTACTTTATTGCGACTCTATGGAAGTCGTTATAGTCATACTCAGCTATTAAGTCAGTTTGGGCGGGGCCGGCTCGGGAAGTTCCCTGGCCATTGCGCTGCCAGATTTTATCTAATGTATACAGCATATTTGAGAAACAATTTCAAATCGTACGTAGATGACATATGAGGGAGAATGATGTATTGGGGGTGATGTGGCAACGCTGTGATGAGGTTTGGGCCCCACACAAACTGACTTCATAATCTGTGTCGGACTATAGTCTACCCACATTTCCTCTCACTATAAACGCATCTTCCCATTCTTTCATGGCTGCACAGGCTACATTTATCCCCTCCCATCCCTGGTCTTTCCTCCATTCATCACTCATATTGCCTTATATTCACCGTTCCACGCCTTTATTCCTGTCTTTGCTTATCGAAATACTTCAACTTCCACGTCATCATGTCATCTCTCACCCATTTACCTCTAAAATATTTTAACATCTGTCCTTTCCTCTTTCCTCCCTCTTTTCCCTCACATCTCTCCTCACCTGCGACACTTCTTGCTGCGGCCTCTCACGCTATACACCTTCTACCTCCAACAATCACGTCTTGCTCTAGAAAACGTATCACTGCACAACACCATGCTAACTGGGAGGTTGATGAAGTGACTACACACACACACACACACACACACACACACACACACACACACACACACACACACACACACACACACACAAATACACACACACAGAGACGCAGACAGTTAAGATCCAGACACACCTGAATACACTAAGAATTTGCCTCACACTTAAAGCTCTAAAGAGTCTACATGATTAAACGGAGAAGGGACGAGTATTTCTACGGTGCTACTTGTTCACTAGCTCCGAAAGATTTATAATATTATATATCCATTTCTATTTAACTCTTGTTCAGTCTCCTTCTGATGAAAAATTCCATCCACTTCATTATCATATTCGTGTACTCTTGTCAACCTCAGCTTGGGGGGGGATGCGGTGGCTGAGTGGTTAGCGTGTCGGGCCCGCATTCGCCGCGTTGTGGATGATGCCGGTTCGAATCCGCCGTTAACCACCTGGGATTTTTCAGTCACCGCCGAGTGGCCTAAGGCAACCCACATGCTGTCCTGAAGACCACCCATCAGCCCGGACTCTAGAAGAAGCTGTGCAAGTGAAATCAAGAATGAGCTCCGGGGGGGGCAGCATGAGCCAATAATGGCGCCACTATAAACAATTGCCTACGCCATGACGGGCTTGGGCCGACCATCAGGCCCTTAAGGAATAGCCTACCGGCGCCATAAGCCCTATGTAAATAAAAAAAAAATAAAAAATAGTCGCAATACTCATTCACAGAAACTCCCCGGCCCGTCACGCCACATTTGATTATTAACATTCAGGAACTTTTAATTGTTATAGAAAAGAAAAAAAACTGTAAAGGCTACAGAAAGAGGTTATGCTCGCAGTGCATGATAATGCGTAGGTGTGCAGGTGTTCGGGAGAGCAGTACACAAGTGTGGCCAATCACCGGGGCGAGTGTGTGTGTGTGTGTGTGTCGCAGTTGTGCTCATCTCCTACTCCAGTTTCTATAAGATATTTTATTTAAGTCAATTTCTAAAACAGCTAAAACGGGATCGTCGAAATGTTTGCTATTTTTTATTGCTGCTGCTGTTAAGACAGGTATACATGCGCTGCTCTGCATTAGTGTGAGTTTAGTGTGCCAATGTTTTTTGTGTGGGTGGGATGTGAACGATGAAGATACGAAAATGACAAGAATTTAGCTACGTAGGAGACTTTCCACAGCTATGGCAGCATCAATGTCGCCAAGGGCTTTGAGGAATATTATAACTAGGCAACAATAAATTTCTCAGACCTCTGCAAGATGTAAAGCAATGACGCATTACTAAAACAATTAAGATACTTATTGAAAATATTTAGCAAACTAATAAATAATGAACTAATAAGTGCTTCATTCGAAATTAATACAGATGCAAGTACTTCCAACAACCCTCCTTACTTTTTATTATTGCTAGAAATTGAAATTTGTCTTTTAGATGTACTTCCACCAGCATGGTAGTTCCCTGGCCTGTGTATTAGCACTATATAGCAATTTGACGTCAGTGCTGGCGTGCTCGTGTACAGACATCACGAGGTCACGTGGGAAACTAAAGAGTACAAGGGAGAGAGAGGATAGCTCTTGTTAATGTTTATTTTTATGATAATTCTCTCCGCTATTACTAAAGAGGACAGAGAAGGTAGTGGAAGGGAGGTGGGGCAAAATATAGTGGAAATAAGAGGAGCAGGACAGGAGTGGGAAGGGAATTGGGTTGGTGTGTGGAGGAGGAGGAGGAGGAAGAAAAAGAGGAGATGTGTATCTCACCTTGTTGAACGGTTTGATCTTTGAGTGCATGATGAAGTTGAACTTGCACAGCTCGCAGGACTTTGTGTCTGAGGACTTGATCCACTGCTGGAGGCATGACTGGTGGACGTAACGCAGCGAGCCAGCGCAGTAGCACGGAGCGATGAGTGGCGTCTCCGCATCTCCCTCGCAGTGGCAAATCCTGAAAGCATAAAAAAAAAAAACTTACTTATGGGTGGTTAGCTCGTTGGAGGACCGAGTCTTCCAGCAGTTACCTCTCATAGATTAAATTCCTCGGCGACATAAATTTTTCAGTGGTAGTTTTCATGTCAGACTAAATTCCTCGGGTAAAAGTTAAGAGTTTAATGGCCAGTTGTAAGCAAGACGCGAACCTGCTGGTCACCAGCACACCAAGTTTTCTATAACATGACAAACTAAAACATTCTGGGCCTCTGAGCCTCGCACACAAGGACACGCATACTAATCAACGAATTACTATCGTCATTACCAAAACCACCCGCCACCCACCACCACCACCATTCCTCTTAAAACAATGGACAATTGTTACGTAGAACGTATTAAACTCTAGTATTTTCACCTTCCTCTCCTCTAACCCCCTCATCCCCGCCGACTAATGCACAACGCCGCTGATGCTATGCAGGGTCAGGCGTCTCACCGTTCCTGGGGTGGGACATGAAACCCCGCCGATAAGACACGGACGCCTCAGATAAGGTCACAAATGTACCGGCAAACACTAGGGAACGTTTCCACGATTATTTAGTTTTGGTGGATGTTCATCTGTTTACCTTAATGATTCTAATTTTCTTGGTATTCCCTGATAGCGGTGGTGGGTTCCTGGATCAGGCAGCACTCGTCCCGGCCAGGCCCGACTCAGCAGCCCCCTACAGCCCCCTTGCCGTCCCTCCGCCTCTCACCGCCAAGCTCTAATCGGCCTCGTCGCAGCCACGCTCACGCACGAGACTGTTTATTGTTTACTGAACCTGGACGTCAGGCCAGCAGGTTTTCCCTTACGCTATGCTGTGTGCACACACACACACACACACACACACACACACACACACACACATGTGCGTGGTATAGCGGACTAACACGCTCAAACTACCACGCAATTCTGAGATTCGCGCCAAGCTGTTTTTTTTCTTTCCCCGCTACAGGACCGGTTACTGTCCCCACCACTGGGGAAAGAGTGTGTGGTGTGTGAGTGCCCAGTCGTACCCACAGATCTCAATATGCAACTCCAAACTCTTTAATTAAGGGAGGATACTGGCTCGCGATCGCGAATCTAACACGTGATCAAATCATTGTGAGAATGGCATCATGACAACACGATCCACTGACATATTCAAAGCTTTTGTATGAAAAAATACCTCCAACAAAGTCCCACTTGGTGTGTTCCATGGGCCACATCCGCAGACACTTTTCCTCGCAGGCGTACCTTCCCCCGGACACACGCAGAAGGCATTCCTATCCCCCTTTACACATCCACGGGCGGCATTTCGGCAAGATGAATAATAGGAGTAATTTTTTCATAGTTTTCCAATTTCCTTTGAATCATGTTACGCACATTTCATAAATCAAGACATTTTTCGGTATTACCTACGTGGTCTGTTAAGTTTGCTGGCTTATCTAACAGTTATGCATTTTAACAGCGAAATTCACTATTGTTGTTGTTGTTGTTGTTTTACCAGTCAGACAATTCAGCCTTTCATCCCTGTTTGTGAATCTTGGGCATCAGTTACGTTTTTTTCTTTTGCTTAGTCATGTTATTCTGTCCCTCTGTAAGCCATGTACGCTTTCAAGAACACGACTGAGGAGTGATGAAAAGTTTCTGCTTCTAGGCTCGGGGAGGGGGGTGTTGGGAGGGCCGCCCTACTCCTGCCACGACGGTTTTGCGGCGGGGCGGGGCGGGGCAGGACGGGACGGGGAGAGATGGAGCACGCACAACCTTTCTAAATTTGTACGACTCACCTAAAAATACCATTACTAATTTTGTAAATCATGAGGACAACAGTTACAATGACTTCTTTATAACTACTTCGTATAAAATTCAGACGCCTATTTACATACCTTTTTATTTACTAGCCCAATAACTTGTACTCGGGATTTAAGACCTCTACACTCATATACACGCGGAGGAAGCCATCACAATGAACTCAGCGTAACGCTTTACGAAACAAGCCCATATCGAGTCACCGTGCACCCTGTCAGGACCGCGATCACCACTAAAGTATCTAATGCATCACCACATCCACGAGCGTCACCCTCACCAACGTCGTCGCCCCCGGGAGTCACGTGCCTTGGCCGGCTGCTGAGCTTTCTTGGCTCTCGGCACTACGGGAACGCGAGCAGGCAATGTTGTTCCATGTTTGGCGAGACCTGACAGTAAAGATCCGTAATGAAATTCTCTCTCTCTCTCTCTCTCTCTCTCTCTCTCTCTCTCTCTCTCTCTCTCTCTCTCTCTCTCTCTCTCTCTCTCTCTCTCTCTCTCTCTCTCTCTCTCTGTGTGTGTGTGTGTGTGTGTGTACGCGCGCTTGATGCATGGCTATTAATAGAAAAAAAAAACACCGATAAACAGCAGTAATTGGGAATCGAACAACTCATTTTATCTGGGGAACTTCCTGTGGTGGTGGTGGTGGTGGTGGTGGTGCAAGCAGCAGCGCGGCAGCCTTGAGTCTATTTAGGTAACCATGGTAATAATCTGAACCCAAACTGGACGGTCAGGGCGCCCTTAGAGTACAAGAGTCAAGGTCTCAAAAGGATAGACTCTGGAAGGGAAGGGAGGCGATGTGAGAGGCTGCCAGGGGTGACTAGCTTTCTCTTTCCCTCCCTCCATTATTTTCCTCCTATTTTCCTTCCTCTCTCCTCCTCTTACTTCATCTCTTTCCTCTGTTCCTCGTTCTCCTCCTTGCCTACTTTCTTGCTTCCTTTATTGTCTGTCTGCATGCTTCCTTCCTTCCTGCCTTCGTTCATCTCTTCCTTCCTCTGTTCCTCCCGCCTTTCTTCTTGCGGGGCGTGAGCGAGGCGGCCTCCACGCCCCGCTGCTGCAGCATCTCGCCGGAGGCACAGCGGGGGCGGGTGCTACTTGTAGATCGATCGAAGAGCAAGTCTGTGGTGGTGGTGTTGATAGTGGTGGTGGTGGTGGTGGTACGGCCGCCCAGCAATGACTTTGGTTAGGAAACATACAACATATCATTTACATGCTTTTTTGGAAGCAAGTAAAATAAAATAATAAACACGAGGCCGTTTGTGTTTGTGTGGGGGTGGGGGGGGAGGGGGGGGAATCCCGTTGTAAATGTCAAGCAAATCAAGTTTTAACATGACGTGATTTTCCTTACAAACGGTACTGCGAATTTGGTGCATTTATTCTCAAGGCAATCAATGAAAAAAATTGCTTGAAAACAAGCTTAAATTACTCATATAAAGGAAAGATAGAAATGCATTCAGGAAAAGCAGGAAAAAGGTGTGGCCGCCTGGTTTCCGATTGTGTACCTTCTGAGTCAAGCTGTTAGTTCTCGGGGGCAAGACAAAATGAACACAAGGAGATTAAAAGAGACAACAATCGATCCCTCTTCCCCTTTACTCTACTACTGTACATCCTCGGCCAGCCCAGCGCCAGCAGGCCTTCCCCCGGGGATCACAACGCCTAGCACTCCAGATGGAACACAATGCAATGCAGGGGTGGCAAGGCGAGGCGGGACGGGTCACGGTGCAATGGAGATGTGTATACTGCCACTCATCCCAGCCCAGCATTCCCGCCCACTTCCTCCAGCCTGCCCTCCCGGGAGCACAGGAGGCACTAGTCAGGCGAAGGTTGGAGGAGCGAGGCAGATGGGTTGGCACGACTGCCACAGTTACACAAGCTCGTCCATCACACTGGGTTACTGGGTCTCGGACGGGGACTTCCCACACTTACCGAGTAACTTCTTTCGTAACTTACAAACTCGGGTGGTTCAGGAACACCGAAATCATGTCAGTGTAAAGGCTTTGCCCCGTCCCTCTTTCCCTTTTTCACTGTTCCATGTTTCAGCGCCCCCGTCCCCGGCCTGGGCGCCTTCGAGAAAGAGAACACTGGAAATATGATGTAGTCTTTTCTTTTTCCCTCCCTCACTCTGGACAAGCACAGTGTCCTGAAGTGCTTTGAAGATATCCACCCAGATGTTGAGTGCACTTTATGAAGAAAGACAGAAATGTGTAGAGTACACGTGAGGTTCTGTAACAAAAAAGTCACATTCTCATAAACATGAGTTTTTTCCTCTCTGAAATATGCCAGGCCCCGAGTGTGCTCAGGCTCAGGCCGGCGTAGGACCATATAACGAGCGTGACCTGAATACACTGGCGGAGGAAACCTACAAAAACGCTTCCTGAGTGGCCGGCTTACAAGTCCTGGAGGCCCCCTGAGCACCGCCGAGGAGCGAACGGAGCTAAAGGAGGAGGCGAAGATGATACTTTTTTACCACAAAAGGCGCGGCCAAACTGGACATTTAGGGTATTTTCGCCTATTTGTGCGCACCATTCTAATTATAGTATTCTAAAACTATCATTGAAAAGTAAGTTGTGGTACAAAAATGGGGACTTGTCAATAACAATATTTATGACATGCACTGCGCACGCTCTGAGTTCACTTTGGAGGATCTCCAAAACTGGCTTGAGGGAGCGCCATGTGCTGGAACCAGTACACGCCAGACGCTGTGATCACTCCTGATGTCAGTAAACTATTTGGTAAGTACTTGCTCACAACAGTGCATTATTTAATACTATTACTACGATATAATTTTCAGCAGCAGCAGCAACAACAGCAAGAAGCAACACCGACCTCCTGGTGTTGCCCACTCGGCTCATTCAACGACACACATACACACTTTACTTTAAGGTTAATTTTAAGTTTGTAATTTTAGAATGATCTCCCTATATAATATGTATATTTCCAGCTCTCGAGCTGCTTATTTCTAAATTAACCGTATATTATTATTATTATTATTATTAGCATCATTATTACACACACACACACACACACACACACACACAGCTCGGTCTGTTAAGGCGCTGCGCTGCCAGGCTTCGCAGCGTGGCAGGCAAAGGTTCGAGCCTCGCTCAGGCCGGGCTCTGTCTCCCCTTGAGCAAGGGGATATATATATATATATATATATATATATATATATATATATATATATATATATATATATATATATATATATATATATATATATATATATATTCATACATACATACATTATATCTTCGTGTCCCGGTTCTCCCCGCTCACCTTTCACCACCCGGCGCTCCGCACACCTGCCTACCGATCCTCCTTAATAACATGCAAACGACCATTACGAAAAAGGAGTGGAGATGCGGAACGTGAGATGGGGGGAAGGCAGGGGCCAGGTGTGGAGCCAAAGGGGAGGCGGGATAGAGGGCGAATGCAGGGCCACAGGGAAGAGGCAAGGAGTGGCATGCAAAGGGGAAGGAGAAGGAAAGAGGGGATTTAGGGAAGTATAGCCATGGAAGAGAAAGAAGATTGCGGGGCTGTAGTGGATAGTAGCCATATGTGAAAGAAAAGGGAGGGTGGATGCGGGAGTCAATAACGGCGGGGTAGTTACAGGAGAGGGCGAACGAAGGGGGAAGCGGGGTTACAAGGGAGAAGAGGGGAGGGAGAGTAGGGATATACGGGAGTGGTGTGGCTGGGGAGAGCAGAGTGGAGAGGGGAAGATAAGGGGGGAATGAGAGCGGGGAGGGTGAGTCGAAGGTGTGTTGGCGCTAGTGTGTCGAGCATGAAAAAAAGTGATGTCAAAAGGAATTAATGCTCATCAACGCCGCGACCTTCACCACCTCCACCTCGTATCCCCGACTGTCTTGGAGACAGGCCCAACATTCTAGACCTCTTCCTTACCTCTAATCCTTCTGTTTACTCTGTCAAACTGTTCTCTCCGTTGGGCTCCTCCGATCATAACCTTATTTCTGTATCCTGTCCTACCGCTTCTGTACATCCTCTGGACCCACCGAAGAGGCGATGCTTCAAGCATTTTGCTTCAGCTCGGTGGGACGACCTGAGGACGTACTTTTCCGATTTCCCGTGGAATGATTACTGCTTCCAGGAGAGAGACCCCTCTGTGTGTGCCCAGCGCATCACAGAGGTGATTGTCTCTGGAATGGAGGCATACATTCCACGCTCTTTCTCTACTCCTCATGCTAAATAGCCTTGGTTCAATCATGCTTGTTCTCGTGCCATTAAAGATAGAGAGGCAGCTCACAAAAGGTTCCAGAGCCTTCGAACACCCGCTAACTTTGACCTTTACATTTCAGCCCGGAATCGTGCCAAATCTATTCTCCGACTTACCAAAACTTCTTTTATCAATAGAAAATGTCAACATCTTGCTTCTTCTAATTCTTCCCGTGACTTCTGGCATCTAGCCAAAAATATCTCCTCCAATTTCACTTCTTCCTCTTTCCCTCCTCTCCTTAACCCTGACGGCAGCACTGCCGTCTCATCTGTCTCTAAGGCTGAACTCTTCGCTCAAACTTTCTGTAAGAACTCCACCCTGGACGATTCTGGGCATACTCCTCCTACTCATCCCCCCTCTGACTCCTTTATGCCTGTTATTAAAATTCTTCCAAATGATGTTATCTATGACCTCTCTGGCCTCAACTCTCAGAAGGCTTATGGACCTGATGGAGTTGTCCTTAAAAACTGTGCTTCCGTGCTGACACCCTGCCTGGTCAAACTCTTTCGTCTCTGCCTATCAACATCTACCTTTCCTTCCTGCTGGAAGTATGCCTTTGTACAGCCTGTGCCTAAGAAGGGTGACCGTTCCAATCCCTCAAACTACCGCCCTATAGCTTTACTTTCCTGTCTATCTTAAGCTTTTGAATCAATCCTTAACCGGAAGATTCAAAAGCACCTTTCCACTTCTAACCTTCTATCTGATCGCCAGTATGGGTTCCGCAAGGGGCGTTCTACTGGTGATCTCCTTGCCTTCCTAACTGACTCTTGGTCATCCTCTCTTAGCCGTTTCGGTGAAACCTTTGCTATTGCGCTGGACATATCAAAAGCTTTTGATAGGGTCTGGCACAAATCTTTGCTTTCCAAACTGCCCTCCTACGGTTTCTATCCTTCTCTCTGTACCTTTATCTCCAGTTTCCTTTCTGACCGTTCTATTTCTGCTGTGGTGGACGGTCACTGCTCTTCCCCTAAACCTATTAACAGTGGTGTCCCACAGGGTTATGTCCTATCTCCCACTCTCTTTCTGTTGTTCATTGATGATCTTCTTTCCAAAACGAACTGTCCTATCCATTCTTACGCCGATGACTCCACTCTGCATTACTCAACTTCTTTTAATAGAAGACCCACTCCACAGGAACTTAACGATTCAAGGCTGGAGGCAACAGAACGCTTAGCCTCAGACCTTACTATTATTTCCGATTGGGGCAAGAGGAACCTGGTATCCTTCAACGCCTCAAAAACACAGTTTCTCCACCTATCCACTCGACACAATCTTCCAAACAACTATCCCCTATTCTTCGACAACACTCAGCTGTCACCTTCTTCAACACTAAACATTCTCGGTCTATCCTTAACTCAAAATCTCAACTGGAAACTTCATATCTCATCTCTTACTAAATCAGCTTCCTCTAGGCTGGGCGTTCTGTACCGTCTCCGCCAGTTCTTCTCCCCCGCACAGTTGCTATCCATATACAGGAGCCTTGTCCGCCCTCGTATGGAGTATGCATCTCATGTGTGGGGGGGCTCCACTCACACAGCTCTCCTTGACAGAGTGGAGTCAAAGGCTCTTCGTCTCATCTTCTCTCCTCCTCATACTGAAAGTCTTCTACCTCTCAAATTCCGCCGCCATGTTGCCTCTCTTTCTATCTTCTATCGATATTTTCATGCTGACTGCTCTTCTGAACTTGCTAACTGCATGCCTCCCCCCCTCCCGCGGCCCCGCTGCACACGTCTTTCTACTCATGCTCATCCCTATACTGTCCAAACCCCTTATGAAAGAGTCAACCAGCATCTTCACTCTTTCATCCCTCACGCTGGTAAACTCTGGAACAATCTTCCTTCATCTGTATTTCCTCCTGCCTACGACTTGAACTCTTTCAAGAGGAGGGTATCAGGACACCTCTCCTCCCGAAATTGATCTTTCTTTCGGCCACCTCTTTTAATTCTTTTTTGGGAGCAGTGAGTAGCGGGCTTTTTTTTTATATATATATTTTTCTTTACGCCCTTGTACTGTCTCCTTAGGTGTAATTTAAAAAAAAAAATAATAAAAAAACACGTCCTTCATTCTCTTCCCATTCTTACCCTCAGAACACACCTTTTGCTCGGCGCAGAATAGCGTGACTCCTAATGACGTAACAACACCATCATCGTCAATGACATCATAAAACAACAAATCTCGCTGCAACAAATCACATACTATTGCAATCATTACTTTATACTACTACTACTAATACTAATACTACCACCACAACTACTACTACTACTGTTTGGGTCGCCGTCCTTTCCCTTTTCAAGCCTCTTCCGCACAAAAACTTTCAGCCACACCCAAAAGACAATTCACTCCTGCCTGCCAACCTTCACGGGGGTCGCACGGTCAAGATTGTCCCCCAATCTCACTCGGGTCACTGGACATGCTATACCCTGCCGTGTTTATTGTTCGTCTTGCTGTGTTTGAATTGTGTTGTGTTGTGTTTCATCCTGCTACCAGTTCCACCGCCGACATTCTGTAAAGTTTTAGGTAGGGTATTGTCAGACCCCTTCGCCTGTCACATCAACTATTTCCAAAGGCCAATAAGAAATCAGGTTCTCATACAGTGTATCTTTAGGTTCATGGTGCAAAGAGATACGATCAAATCACCACTAGGGTCATAGAAATACCAATGTAAATACCCAGAAATCCTGAGAAAGTCTTGTCAAGTGTGCGTGGTTGGGCGCCGAAATGTTTAAGCGAGTGCCGTAGTTGCCTGACGACGAAAGGATAAGTTGCATGGCCTCAGTTTTTGTGTATCTGTCCTATCGTACTTCGTAGTTTGATAGCTGGCTCGATACGTAACGCCACCTGACGCAAACACACTCCCTTATTTTTTTTCCTTCCCTGGTTTTCCTTTCCATCTTTACAGTCTCCCCAACCCCTCTTATCAGTACCCACTTCGTGTCTCTCTTTCATCGTACTTCGTAGTTTTATAGCTGACACAACACACACGGCCACCTGACGCAATCACAGTCCTATTTTTTTTTTCTTTCGTAGTTTTCCTTTCCATCTTTAGTCTCCTCAGCCCTTCTTATCACTACCTGCTAACTATTTTCCTATCGTTTTCTTTCACTTCTTTCATCTCATCACCTTCTTCGCAGCAACCCTCAAGCGATCCCCCTCTTCCTCCGCCCACTCACGTCCGCGCCTACCTGTTTTAATTTATTTTTTAATCGAGGGTAAAGCGTACAGTTATATGGTGTAGGTTTGTGGGGTGTCATGATGTGCGAGGTGTTTATTGGGCACCTTAATATACGTATGTCTCCGGCGTGCTGGTGGAGTGAATGTCTGATCTTATTTGTGTATAAAGAACTAAGCTAAGCCACGAGGTCAATTTTGTGAAGGTGTGTGGGTGGTCGTTCTTGTAGTGACGACGCAGCGTGGGAACCAGGGTTGCTCGTGTTAATCCAGCCGTCAAGCTCCTCAACGTGAGTGTAGTTTATGGCATCCTATTGGTCAAGTTTCTCATCTCGTGTAAATTTACCTTTAATCCGCAGTACTGTGTTTGTGTGTTCTCGGTATAAGACTTCTTTCTTCGAGTAGCTAATCGCCTTGTTCTGTAGTTTCTGTAGTTTTAACATTCTGGTTCGTGAAGCCATGAATGTCGGGACAGGTCAGTAGTCTGGTCAAGGTAGTATTTTTATGCTTAATACATATAGCATAGCAAAGTTCGTCCCCTCCCCTCCACCACATGTATAATAGCCCGTTTCACACCCCCAATGCCTTTTTCATTTCACGATTTTCGCTTCTTCACTGTTCATTTCATTTCAGTTTACATTTTATATATTCCACCATCTAACCCTCAAATTTCACCAGTTTTATCATGCCTCTGTTTCACCTCAATTCCCAACGTCCCTCTTTCCTATATAACCCTCATCCTCTCATCAAGTTGCACCCCATTCGTCAGTCGTCGCGCCGCCACCAATACCACCACCATAGCCACCATCACTGCCACTACCAGTACTGGGTAAATCTCTTTCCAAGTTTCACCAGTTCTAACATCTTAGCTCAAAACATCACCATTGTTAGTGAAGGAAGAATCTTTCTCCCAGCACACAACGCCCTTTGATTTCACTTTTCTCTCCTCTCATGTCACACTTCAAGTATGACCGGTCCTAACATTACTATCACCGAGAGAGCAGGATGAATCACTTGCCCAACCGATTACATCCCTCCTCTAATTCTACTCATGCCTCACCCTAAACCTTGACCCCCTTCCCCCCTCAAGTTTCACCGATCCTAATAACACCATCACCGCTATTACCACCAGCATCACCACCAGAGCAGGACGAATCTGTCCTAATGAGTGTCCCCAGACGGTAGTAACTTGTGTTAGTGGCCGCGGCGGGGCGGGTGATGGGCGAGGAGACACACCCACCGGCCGCGGCGTCACCAAGGCCATACCCACACAGGCAGTCGCTCGAGCGTTGCGCAATATTTACATCTCTGCCTTGAAATGCCTCTGACCACGAGCTGATGACAGTGGCGACGAAGGTGATTCAGATGGAGGAAAGATGCGAGATGATGACTCTCCACCTGGCTAGAAAATATAATTATGATCATCCGTGGGAGAGCCCCTTTTAGAGAACAACACTACTGTCAACGCCTCTGATTAAGGGAGTTTTTCGTGGTGTGTTGACTCTGGCGACGAGGGCAATTAGAGAGTGGGAAGGTGTGAGATAACGACGGTCCAGCTGGCTAAAAGGAAACTCAAGGTGCGAAGATGTAGAGTTAAATCCCATGACTATAGCAACCGGGAGAAGGCAAAGGATAAACACTATGCGACTCTCGTTCTTCCCATTTCTTGTTTCAGGATCTTTCACTGTTGAGGAACCATTACAGAAAAGGTGGTGGCTTATTTCGTCCCTTGTAAATGTGAAGTTGAATCCCATGCCTACAGCAACCGGAAGGGAAAGGAAAAATACTCTGCAGCTCTTTCACTCTTGAGGATCCACTAAATAAAAGGGGGTGGCATATTTCGTCTCTTGTGAATGTAGAGTTGAATCCCATGACTACAGCAATCGGAAGGGAAATGAAAAACACTCTGCAGCTCTCTTCTTTCCTATCTCTTCTTTCACGATCTTTCACTCTTGAGGGACCACTAAATAAAAGGCGGCGGCGTATATCGTCTCTTGTGAATGTGAAGTTGAATCCCATGACTACAGCAACCTGAAGAAGGCAATGTATAAACACTATGCAGCTCTCTTCCTTCCTAACTCTTCTTTTAGGATCTTTCCCTCTTGAAGGACAACGCCACAGTATATATATGCCAATACAAGAGGAAGTCATGCACCTCCCGGAAGGCGCTTCAACACCCGACCGAAGGATCACGTCAAGATTTTTGGTCCTGCGACTCACAGCCACCTTCCTTCCCTCTAAAGCTGTGGGGTCAAGAGGAGAGAGTAAGAGAGAATTTGGGTAGGAAAAGAAAAAGCTGAAGAACAAACGATGGGATATTTTTTTTTCTCAAGGGATATGAAGATGAGAAGCTGAACGAAAAGGGCCAAGAAAATAGAGCAAATGAGAAAACAAAGAGCAACGAGATACTGTATATTAAAGCAAGAGAGACGGAGAAAGAGGGTAAGGAAGAGAGAAAGGAGAGAGTTGAATATAAATGAGAAGAAAAACAAAAAGAAAAGGTTTGTAAAGGAGAAAACAGGGATTGTATAGATTCATAGAAGACGGAGAAAAGAGGGTAAGGAAGAGAGAAAAGAGAAAGTTGAATATAAATGAGAAAAAGACAAAAAGAAAAGGTTTGTAAAGGAGAAACAAAAGAGGAACGAGAGAGAGATTGTACATAAGACGGAGAAAAGAGGGCGAGAGAGAGCGGTAAGAGGAAGAGAGTTGAAAATAAATAAGAAGAAACACGAAGATGATGAAAAGGCTGCAAAAGAGAAAAAAAACAAAGAGAAAAATAAAGACAAACGACAAACACACTGGAGAAGAACGGAGGGTGAAAATGGACAAAAAAACATCACCAAAAACAGAGAGTAAAGACAAGAAAACAAAACACGAAGAAATTGAACTTGTATGGGAGAGCTGGAGGGCGAAGACTAAGAAATAATAGATGCAGAAAAGGCGGAAATAAAGAGGAAGGGAGGGATGTAGTGAAGGAAAGAAGAGGGATACACACGAATGGAGAGCTGGAGGATGAAGACGAAGGAAAATAAAAAGAGAGGCAGAAAAGGCGGCAATAAAGAAGGAGTATAGTAGAGGAAAGAAGGACAAAAATAGCGGTCGCGGAAGGATATATATAATGCGAGATGATAAAAGAAAAGCCAAGAGGTGCGAGCGAGGGAAAAAAAAAAAGGCTGAACAGAAGGAAGAATACGAGGCCAGGCAGGTCATCAAGAAGGAGGAGGAGGAGGAGGAGGAGGAGGAGGAGGAGAATGAAGGTGAAGAGAATGACGAGGAAGGAGAAAGAGAAGTGCAGGATATAAGAAGGAAAGAGGAGGAGGAGGAGGAGGAGGAGAATGAAGGTGAAGAGAATGACGAGGAAGGAGAAAGAGAAGTGCAGGTTATAAGAAAGGAGGAGGAGGAGGAGGAGGAGGTGCAGGAGGAGGAGGAGGAGGAGGAGGAGGAGGAGGAGGAGGAAAAGCACCAGCAGTTGCGTAAGGATCTCTCTCTCTCTCTCTCTCTCTCTCTCTCTCTCTCGGCTAATGTAAAAATCACCACCCCCATCAACGAAACCACCACCACCACCACCACCACTACCACCACCACTACCACTACTACCATCACCACCACCACCACCACCACCACCACCGTCCTTCCTTCACTATTTACACCAGGACCATCATTCATCACCACCACCATCAATGATTCCTGCAGAAACCATGGCCTAAAAAAGCGTTACCATCAACCACTATTACCACCACCTCCACCGCTTCTTGACTGATCCACCTACCACTTTCTTTTCCACATCTCCACTTTTTTTTCTCCACCGTATATCTTGTCTCTCACAGTCAACCGTATTTCCGATCTCCACTTCTTGCTTGCTTCACCATCTCCACCGTATATCTTGTCTCTCTTACACTCCACCGTCTTTCCCATCTCCACCTTTCTCCACTGTTGTTTGTCTTTTCCACAACTCATCTGTCTATCCAAACTCATAAATCATACAAAATTGTGAAGCTCCAGGAATATGCCCCACAATTATAACTGAACGACGCAGTAATTAAGAGTTGGAAGAAACAAATGTTATAAGTTTAAAAGTCCGAAAGTTTAAATGTCCGAAACTTTATTATCCGTTACAATATTTTCTAAACTGTTCCCGTTACTAATCTTTCTCTCTTTTTGTAGTTAAGCTTTCTTTTCTATGTCTGCGGTACCAACATATCGTCAACTTCGTAAACAAACCACCTACGTCATTATTTTCTACTCTTCAGGAAATACGAAAAAAAACGTCATTATCTCATTTGGCTTAAGATTTAGGCAGAAATGAAAAGGTCAATTCCAGAACACTCAAACCCTGAATGACGAAGGCAGCTATACAAAAATGGGCGTCACATGTTGAAAAATTGATGTAAACAAAAACCTGGAAATCTATGAAAAATTACTTAGGCGATTGTTTTATGAGGGTGACGATATAGCTATTAATATTCGTCTCGTACACATTCAGCTCCCGCCCTGCCTCTGTAGACGAAAGAAAGCCACTTAATTAAAAGGAGTGATAACGAGCCGATCTAACAAGCTCGCCATTACCGGGGATCATTGCCTCGCGACGATGATGAAACACTCGGACCGCCGGACATTACGCCGATAAAAAGACAGCGCGGGGACACCAGGTGGGGCTAATTAGCAGCGGAGAGAGAGAGAGAGAGAGAGAGAGAGAGAGAGAGAGAGAGAGAGAGAGAGAGAGAGAGAGAGAGAGAGAGTTCCATTACTATAAAATCTAAACAAATATGTAAGCAAATCTATCTATCTATATCTATCCATCTATCTATCTCTAATGAAACGGAAGATAAATAAATAAATATATAACGAAACACATAGGAGAAAAAAAGCACAGCAAAAGGGAAGGAAGAAAATATATAGAGAGAAGAAAACATGATTAATAACAAACTTCGCAAGCTGGTAGCAAGGCGGCAGAAATTAAAACAACGACTCTTGCATAAAAACCAGGCCTGGAATCGCATCTATTTAATCCGTAAGTTCACTAAAAGGGTAACCGGCCGGATGAGAAAAGTTCCTCTAAATTCATACTTCGAACAAGATGCAACGGAAAGTTCAGGGTTATTTCTCTCCTCCCGAAACTGACCTATCTTTCGGCCACTCCGCTAACTCTTTTAAGGAGCAGTGAGTAGCGGGCTTTTTTTTCACATTTGGTTCATTTTTTTAAGCCCTTGAATTGACTCCTCTGCTGTAAAAAAAACAAAAAAAAAAACACAAGGCATGTTAATAAGAAAAAAAAAGTATGGGGTCTTAACGCGCTTATTAAAAAAAATGTTTAGATAAATGTACAGTTCATTAACTATGATTAGGGTACGAAAAAGATCTGTTCACGCGTCCCTTACTCGGCTGGGGATGAAAGGGGAGGAGGGTGTTGCAACGCCTCGACGCCAAGCAACCAGGCAGGCAAACAACCTTTATTCTGAGACACACACACACACACACACACACACACACACACACACACACACACATATACACACACACATACACACACACACATCACCACCCTTAAACCACATCATCGTCACCACAACTTCACCGTGCCACAACCACCGCTATATAAAGTAACCACTACACCACCCCTATCCACCCCCACCTCCCCCAACCACAGCACCACCACATCCAAACTATCACCAAATCACTACCACTATAAAAACACTACCACAACCAAACCATCACCAAAATGCCACTACTGCCACCACCCCTTCTACCAACACACCACCCTTTACCTCCCATCACATCACCCCCCACACTATAAAAGCACTACCACAACCAAACCATCACCAAAACACCACAGCTCCCACCCCCACCACACCATCTAAGAGCATCGTCACCACAACCACACCACATGGGCTACCACAACCCCATCGATCATCACCACCATTACCTTCATCACACACACGGCGGCTCATCACGGCATATTTGAGGCGCATTAACGATCTCCATGCCGGTGACGGGTTACCTGGAGCAGACATAAAGCATACCTGTCCTATTTTTGGGCGGTGCACCAGTATCCCCACCAAACGACTCCACTACCTCCAACCCCCATCACTACCACGACCTACACCATTCTCCCCACCCATCTCCTTCACTACCTCCAACCTCCATCACCACCACGACCTACACCATTCTCCCCACCCACCTCCTTCACTACCTCGAACCCCCATCACTACCTTGACGAAAAACTCCACTACTTACAGCATTATCCCCACCCACCTCCTTCACTACCTCCAACCCCCATCACCATCATAATGAAAACCACGGCTACCTACACCATTATCTTAACCCACCTCCTTCACTACCTCCAACCCCCATCACCATCATAATGAAAACCACGGCTATCTACACCATTATCTTCTTCACCACCTCCTCCATCACCTCCAACCCCCATCATCACCACAATAAACACCACCACCACCATCCTTGTATCGTCACCACCATTCCCATCGTTTCTATTACTGATATTACAGCCATCAACATCACCGCACCCGTCAATTCAAACCCCATCACCCAGACCGTTATCATTCAATTAGTATCACCATTACCTTTATGACACTATTTGGATCACCAACAACAACACTATCAGCCTCACCATCACCATCATTGCAACCCCTTCCAATTAACTGTCCCACTTCCAACACGACTGCCATTACTATAAAAAAAAGCACATCGATCACCATTTCTAACCACCATCAACCATCACTCACGAACATCACCACGCCTCCCCCTTCCAATCACCTCCACCACCAGTATTTTCACGATCCCACACATCAGAACCACCATCATTATCATCACCATCATCATCTAATCACAACTCACGGTACAGAAACTTACCACAATTGCTTTCACCACATAATACACTCGCCCTCTCTCTCCCTTCCTTCACTACAGCCACCTTCCCCCCACACGTCTATGTTTAGCGGGAAAAGCTTGTAATGCATCACCTGCCTTCATCCACCGCCGCCCCCGTCACCGCCGCCGCCTTGATGATTCAGTCAGCTATTCGTGATCCCAGACATCCACTTCCCCGCCACGGTCACGCTTCTCACACCACGCACGTTAGTGAGGGAAACGCGCAAATAATAATAATAATAATAATAATAATAATAATAATAATAATAATAATAATAATAATAATAATAATAATAACGTAACCTAAACAATTAATGCTCCAGTAACAAGTACCATCACCGTTTCTGCTGATGATGACGACGATGCTCACGTTTCTAGTGTTACTACATATACTATTGTAACTACTACTACTACTACTACTACTACTACTACTACTACTTCGAAATATCACGACCCCTACGACCTCCATCATCACCATAACAACTCAACACACACACACACACACACACACACACACGTAAAACAGGAAGCTCCTCAATCCTTGGTCACTGCACTCCCCTCCGTCCAAGAGGCAACAGGTTGTTCTGCATAAAATATCCGGCCGATAATGCGTCTGCGTACGGGAGCCTTTAATTACATGGACCAGGGAAGGGGAGTGCAGGAGGGAGTGGCGCCGAGTTAGTGCAAGTAAAGTCTGATACGAAAAGTTAGTAAGGCAGCAAGGAAGTCTAATGATAAGAAGGGAGACAGAAAGTTAGGTTATGAAACGAGAATGAGGGAAAGAAAGAGAGTGAAGGAAGAAGAAAGAAGAGTTATAAATAACCTGATGATGATGATGAGGAGGAGGAGGAGGAGGACAATAACATCAACACCACCAAACAATAGCCTACCATATGCTTTCTGGGAACCGGCTAACGACCAACTTATACACACACACACACACACACACACACACACACACACATCTACCCAGCCGAGACAGATGGTATTGGTGAAGGATGACAGCCATTTCGAAAGTAGCGAGTGATAATTATCTTTTCGGGAGGCAAGTAATCAATCGGGTCAATAACAGCAGGTATTCGGTAACGGAGGACGCGAGTGGGGGAAGTGGCGGCGGGTGGTTACGTTCGCTCGATAAATCAATTCGTTACGCGGCCTCTTTCTTTACTAGCTTATTATCTTGATTATTCACGTGTTATGCTTGCACTTATCACATTTCCTAACGAACGGTATGTGGGAAGTAGAGAAGAGACACCGAGAGTTTCTTTATCAACTTTTTATTTTGGTTATTCCACGTATTGATGAGCCTTACTAAGAAGTGCCATTTCGTTACGCGGCCGCTTCCTTTACCTGCTTATTAACTTGAATATTCACGTGTTATGCTTTTACTTATCACATTTCCTAACGTAGAGTATGAGGGAAGTAGAGGCGAGAGAGCGACAGACAGTTTGTTTACTAACCTCTTACTCTGATTATTCCCGTATAATGACGAGCCATACTAAGAAGTGTTGCTCTACATGCGTCAGACACAAGCTGCTGTGAGCCTAGTTTGTTTCGACCACACCCATGTCATGCTACTGAACAGAAGCCTATTTTTTTTTTACCTGCGTTGAAAGATGAGCAAGTTCCGGTCATTATTTTGGGTCTCTCCTTGCCGTCAAATTGAGAATCTTTTTATCAACTTCCAGGAGCAACATTATTCGCTTTTTTCTTAGTTTCTCCGTGCCGTAAAATTAAGGATCTCTTTACAAACTTCCTAGGAGCAGTATGCTCCGCCTTTTCTCAGTGTGTCTCCGTGCCGTGAAATTAAGGATCTTTTTACCAACTTTTTAGGACCAGCGTGCCCTCAGCATTTCTTCCTTCTTGGCCTATCCTCGACGTACAAGAAAAGAAGTAAAAAGTCACTTGCAAGTAAAAAACAAATAAGGAATATAACTTCAGTAAAACTTCAGCAGACAGCCTCCGCCACGGATTAGCTGGCAGTGGAAGGAGGGGAGGACGCGCGTGGCTGCTGCCCGGGAACGTGACGGCCACACACCAGCACCAGCAGGAACAGCACCAGCAGCAGCAGGAGCAAAAACAGGTGAACAGCTTCAACTATTACGCCCAAGCTCAGACGAGCTTCCCAGACACACACACACACGCACATACACACACACACACAAAAAAATACTCTTATTACATTTCACTTTAGTAGCCATCAGTTGCATTAATTACAAAGTAAGAAAATATTATTAAATTTAATTTCTGTTAGGACGAGGGACGTGATGAAAGCTGCAGAGTCAATCCTTTGCGAGGCCATCAAGTTCTTGCATGGCACTCCACCTTAAGGGAAAAAAATATAACCATGATGACCCAAGAAAAGGCTTTAAGAAATTATGGTGAAAATGCTATAATTGGGTTCTGAAGCGTCTTGATACATTCCAATAAAAAAGAAAGGCACAAAGAGATTCTAAAATGAAATGATAACATGTCTGGGCCCTGAAACGTTATGTTGTGGAGGAAGGACTTGCCTGCGTGAGACTAATGGCCACGATAAGGCGAGTGCATGATTCACTAGGCGATGCATAATACACGAGGCGATGCATAATACACGAGGCTGAGTATCAGTTTAACATGAAAACATTATCATCTACATATCCTTGATGGTTCACCGCCGACCCCCTCCATATTCATGTTCCGCTCGTCCTCCAACTCCTCCTCCCTACTTTTTTCTTCCTCTTCCTCTTCCTCCTCCTCCTCCTACTCATCTTCATTATCATCAATCATCCTCTTCCTCTTTATCGTCTTGTTCCTCCTCCTTTCTTTCTTTCTATGGAACTACATTTGAGTATTCCATTTTTGGGGCATCTTCTTGGTCTTGAAAATTATTCCTATCAAGATCTTTAAACTCACTCTCTATTTCCTCCTTCACACGACTTTAAACTCTATGGAACTATATTTGAACATTCCCTCCCCCCCCCCCCCTTTTTTTTTGGCGTCTTCTTACTGGTCTTGAAAACTTTCCCCTACAAGATCTTTAAACTCACTCTCTATTTCCTCCTTCACACGACTTTAAACTCTATGGAACTACATTTCAGTATTCCCTTTTCTTGGGGTCTTCTTACTGGTCTTGAAAACTTTCCTTCACACGACTTTAAACTCTATGGAACTACATTTCAGTATTCCCTTTTCTTGGCGTCTTCTTACTGGTCTTGAAAACTTTCCTTCACACGACTTTAAACTCTATGGAACTACATTTCAGTATTCCCTTTTCTTGGCGTCTTCTTACTGGTCTTGAAAACTTTCCTTCACACGACTTTAAACTCTATGGAACTACATTTCAGTATTCCCTTTTCTTGGCGTCTTCTTACTGGTCTTGAAAACTTTCCTTCACACGACTTTAAACTCTATGGAACTACATTTCAGTATTCCCTTTTCTTGGCGTCTTCTTATTGGTCTTGAAAATGATCCCCTACAAGACCTTCACTACCTCTCTTTACTTTCTCCTACATTTGAGTATTCCCTTTACCGGTAGCAGCGACGGGCCAAATTTGTGGCTTTACCGTGTACCAGCGACGGGCCAAATTTTTGCCATGATATAACCCCCCAAAAATAGATGATGCATAAACTGATAACAAATGCGTTGATATATATTATGAAATGGTTTGCGTGAGTGATGATTTTTTCTCATTTTTCTCGCTTAGAGGGGCCTTTAAGAAACATGATCCCCGCAGCTACCAGGTTATGGCGTCGTCTTCTGTGTTTCTTTATGGAAGTAGGGAGTTGCGTGTTCTTTTTCTCTTGGTCATTCTCGTTGCGTGTAAATAAAAGAATCTCCCCCGCCCAGCCATAGCCAGTACAAGGTCACCAGTTAACAGCCCCCATCGCAACCCTATATGCAACACTGCCTGGAATGATGAATGTTCCTTACTGATTAACGACATCAACGACCCGACTATTGCTACTAAATGACCAATAGGAACACGAGACCGAGAGGGCGAGTCGCTAAGTGAATGAGTGAGTGAGTGAGTAATGGAATGTAGGAATAAGAGGGTGAATGAGTAAAGTGGTCGAGAGTGAGGGTGAGTGAGTGAGAGAGGGAGGGAGTGAGTGAAAGTATACAAGGATGAGTGAGGCAGTCAAAGATTAAAATAAGGGTGAGTGAGTGTAAGTAAGTATACGAAGGGGAGGATGAGTGAGTGAGTGTACGAATAAGAGGGTGGATGAATGAGTAAGTGAATGAGCAAGTACGAGTGAGTGAAAGAATGACTGACTGACACTCATAACCTATAACAGAATGCTCAACAATTCACCGAAACAAATATTTTAAGTCTCTCTCTCTCTCTCTCTCTCTCTCTCTCTCTCTCTCTCTCTCTCTCTCTCTCTCTCTCTCTCTCTCTCTCTCTCTCTCTCTCTCTCTCGCCGCCATGACAGGGGGGGGCCGAACTAGAGCTCTGGGGTGTGCTAGGTTGTATAATTTATGCTGGGGGACGGAATTGCAGACTATCTCGTACTTCTTACAGCATGGGAGAAAGATAAAGTACCAGCAGCAGCAGAGGAGGAGGAGGAGGAGGAGGAGGAGGTGATGGTGGTGATCAGGTAGTATTAGTATTAGTATTAGTTGTAGCAGTTGTAGTAGTAGTAGTAGCAGTAGTAGTAGTAGTAGTAGTAGTAGAAGTAGTTGCGGATTGATTTTATTGTTGAATTAGAAAGTGTAAAATTGTAAAAATAAGTTTCAGGAGGAGGAGGAGGAGGAGGAGGCATGGTGTACCCTGTTATTCGCTTCTTCCCTGACTATAATATATCTTCCAGGTTATTCATATTTCGCGATCTCACGTCCTCCTTTCTCCTCCCCTTTCCCGCTCCCCACCCCTCCTCTCTCTCTCTCTCTCTCTCTCTCTCTCTCTCTCTCTCTCTCTCTCTCTCTCTCTCTCTCTCTCTCTCTCTCTCCGTTCCTTCTTTCTCTCCCTCCCTTTCTTTCTTTCCTTCTTTCTCTATCTCCTTTTCTTACTTTCCTTCTTTCTCTCCCTAATTTGCTTTCTTTCTTTCCTTCTTTCTCTCCCTCCTTTTCTCTCTCTCTCTCTCTCTCTCTCTCTCTCTCTCTCTCTCTCTCTCTCTCTCTCTCTCTCTCTCTCTCTCTCTCTCTCTCTCTCTCTCTCTCTCTCTCTCTCTTACCCTGTGTGGTCTCCCCAGCAAGTCGTACCTTCAATCATTTTTCACACAAAGAAGCAAAATTATGTTGAGAAGTACATTCCTCGGCGCCCCGCGACTGTTTATGCCTCAAGGGGGAGACGGAGGGAGCAGAAGGAAGGAGAGGGAAGGACACAGGGAGAAAAGAAGGGAGGAGGGAAAGAGAATAGAATAAAGAGGAGAAGAATATGTTTTGGAGGTAGGGGGTTGAAGACCTGAAAAGAAGGAGACGGAGGGAGGAGGGGAAGGAGCAGAGGAGAGGAGAGAAGGAGAGAGGAAAGAATGAGGAAGAGTGAAAGAAAGGGAGAGAAAATAAGGGAGGAAAGGAAGAAGATAATAAAGAGGACGAAAGATATGGAAGAGTGGAAGAGGACGGACCTGAAAAAAAGGGAAGGAGAGGAAGAGGAAGAGGAAGAAGTGGAGAAGAGAGGGAAGAAGGGAGTGAGGAAGGAAAGGAGAAGAGTATTAACAGGGAGAAAGATATGGAGGAGTAGGGAGGGGAGGCATGGAGAGAGAGAGAGAGGGGAGGAGGAGGAGGAAGAGAGGGAAGAAAGTGAATGAGAGGGAAGAAGGGAAGGAGGAGGGGAAGGAGAGGAGCAGAAAGATGGAGGGGTGTGTGTGGAAAGAGAGGGGGGGAGGGAACGGTGAGGGGAAATAAGACAGGAAGGGGGAGGGGGAGGCGGGGAGGAAGGGAGAAAGAAAAGAAAAGCAAGGGGGGAAGTGGTGTGTGGGGGAGAGAGGTGGTGGGGAGCGAGGTGGTGGGGGGAGAGGGGGTGTGGTGTGGGGGGGGGGTCAGGAAAAGAGGAGAGGAGCGAGTTGAGGAAACAAAGGAGGTGGAAACATACTCTATTTGAGACATTCACCCTCCCCCTCCCCTCCTCTCTCTCTCTCTCTCTCTCTCTCTCTCTCTCTCTCTCTCTCTCTCTCTCTCTCTCTCTCTCTCTCTCTCTCTCTCTCTCTCTCTCTCTCTCTCAATAATTCTTCTTTCCTGTCTTGTCTTTCTGCTTCAGACAGACTCCTACGAGCTCTCTTGAATTATGGGTGAAGAAGAGAGAGAGAGAGAGAGAGAGAGAGAGAGAGAGAGAGAGAGAGAGAGAGAGAGAGAGAGAGAGAGAGAGAGAGAGAGAGAGAGAGAGAGAGCAACAACAATCTATTCCCAGTGGAAGAAGCAAGATAGAAGAGGAGGTGAAGGACGACGGAACGGAAGGAGGAATGGAGGGAAGGAGGAGAGAAGAAAAGTGTGTGTGTGTGTGTGTGTGTGTGTGTGTGTGTGTGTGTGTGTGTGTGTGTGTGTGTGTGTGTGTGTGTGTTGGAGAGGATGTGACATGGAGAAGAGAGCAGTGAGGTGAATGAATCAATACCTCCCTCCCCTCGCTTTCTCTCTCCTCTCCTCTCCTCTCCTCCACTTCTCTCTCCCTCCCTCCCCCATCTCCACACACCCACACACACACTGTACCTGCTCGTGACACGTTCACATACAAACTAAAAAATGCACAAGGAAAAAAAAAAGAAAGGGTCAACAGCAACACCTTGGAGATGCAGTCAACACCACCGCCGCCACCACCACCACCACCACCACTACGTTACCCAAACCACCACCACCACCACGACAACTATCACTGTTATCATCACAATTAAACTCCGGGTAACGATGATGATGATAGTGAAAATAATAATAATAATAATAATAATAATAATAATAATAATAATAATAATAATAATAATAATAATAATAATAATAATAATAATAATAATAATAATAATAATATGAAGAAGAAGAAGAAGAAGAAGAAGGAGAAGGAGAAGAAGAAGGAGAAGAAGCAGAAGCAGAAGCAGAAGAAGAAGAAGAAGAAAAAAAAAAGAAGAAGAACAATAAGAGAATCGAAAAACAAAACTCACAGTCTATAACCAGAAACTAATCGATCCTTACCCCTTCAATTTGACAACGCTAACCTATTAAGGACATCAAATATAAAACACCAAACTTCTAACTTGCGATCCAACACGTGAATTAAGAATCATTAAAACACCAACCCGCAAATAACTTGAAAACAACAACAATAACAGCAAATATCACCAAAAAAAAAAAACATGAAACGGAAGAAAATAAACTATAAGAGACGTAAGTTTGGACCGCTAATTGCCTGACTAAACTGGATACCTGGATGAATGGATGAGGCGGTGGAGGGAGGGAGGGAAGGAGGGATGAAGAGCTGGAGGGAAAGAAAGGATGGGATGGATGGATGGAGGGAGGGAGGAAGGGAGAGGAAAGAATGGGGGGATGAGGAGAGAGAAAGAAAAGGATGGAGAGATAGATGGATGAAGGGAGAAAGGAAGAGAAAGGAAGTGATGGAGATGTGGAGGGAGGGAGAGGAAGGGAGGGATAAATTTATGGAGGGGAGGACGGAAGAGAATGGGAAGGAAAGAGGATAGGGAGGAAAAAGAAAAGGGGAGAAAAGAAAGGGAGAGACAAGAGGGAAAAGGGAGAAAGGGAAGATATGTAGATTGAAAGCGATGGTTAAAAGAAATGAGATAGAAGCGAAAAATAATATTAATGATAAGAGAACTGGATAATGGGAACAGAAACCTCTCAAAAATACACAGATCGAATACATTAATGCACAAATAAACAATGACCTCGGTACATAATGTGATTTAGTGGTGCGTGTAAGGAGCCTGGCGGTAAGATCCTAAAAGCAAGCCACTCACGGGACGGGAAGGAAGCTTGAGTGTGTGACTGGCAAAGAGCCGACTGTGACTGAGGGAAGGACAGGGCGGGTGTGGAACAGAAGTTACTCCTTGGGCAGGCATATACATAGACAAAGAAACTGGTGTGTGATATTCTCTCTCTCTCTCTCTCTCTCTCTCTCTCTCTCTCTCTCTCTCTCT
>NC_066518.1:1225177-1235177 GCF_024679095.1 Eriocheir sinensis | reverse complement strand
GGTCGTAGCTCACAAACTAACTACGTATTCCTCTTTTAATTATTCTCAGTGTATTTCCCGTCTAAAAGTTCACATGAATATCTATACCATCCAAGCCTAACCTAACCTAACCTAACCTAACCGACACGGGGCCGGGGCTGAACATTGATACAGTTTAGAAATATGCGTCCGTCTGGGGAACGAGTCACTCCCGCACCCTTTCCTCCCCCCATGACGAACGCGACTGCTTTATCACGCCCCAAGAATAGTCACGCCCCAAGAAGACTATTATTAGTTCTCATGTTAAGAACAAATGAAATATTAGCTCATGTAAAAATATGAACCATCGTCTAACTGTAGTGTGTTTTGTCAAATTTTGCTTCGGTTAATTTTTTTCATGCCTCAGTTCAATTTTCCTGTATTTTTTTTCCTGACGAGTACAAATTAGAATGGTGCGTACGAATTGGTGATCTTCCTCTCTTGCCTAAAGCCCCGTTCACACTGTGGCGACTCTGGGCCACGACATCCCAGCGATTTTTAGACCCTCTTCACACTGTGCCGAATCAGCATCCGGCGATCGTTTCTAGACCTCTTTCCGATCATGTGCGACATTTTCACATCAGTATTTCACACCCAAGACCTCGTATACCCCGAGTCGCTGGGTTGTTGTGGCCCCGAGTCGGCACATTGTGAACGGGGCTTAACGTTCACTGTGACCAACCCGCCTCGGTGTGTTCCCTCATCACCTGTGTCTAAATATGGTGACAACACTAAGGACAAGGACTAGTATTCTCAGACGCTTTCGGCCCCCAAAACAAACACTTCCAAAGACCACAAAGTATCAAAGTCGGGTGTTCCCACTCTCGCCTCTCTCCTTTCTCGCCTTTTCTTTCTTTCCCATTCTCTTTCTTTCTTCTGCTCCCTTCTTTTACCTTCCCTTTGTCCTTTCCCACCCTTACTTTTCCTTTCTCGTGTCTCTTTCTCACTTTCTTCTCAGTCACCTTTCTTGTCTTTGTGGTCTTTGGTTCAAGTCTTTTTGTGTCTGTGTTAAGATAGGGTGTCTGGTTTCAGTCTTTCTTTGTCTTTGTGGTCTTTGGTTCATGTATTTCTTTGTGTTGGGTCAAAGTCTCTCTTCCCTGTCTTTCTTTCTTTGTGTGCTTCCCACGTTCATAGTACAGAACCCTCGTCAAACAATCACTAGACTCATAAAAGCACTCATGGAAATAATAACTCACCCGGAAGCCTTATCAGACGTGGGTGTGTATGCCTCGAAAGGTTTAAGAATACGAGGCAAGCGTGAATGTTTTCCGCCAGAGCTTAGCGATGATGCACGAGCTTCATCTGTTCTCCCAAAATGAATATCACTTACTCACTCCACCTTTATTACTCCATGCAGCATTTCATCTCAGCTGCATAACTTTAATAACACTCCGCTATTCCAGCTCCTACATATCATTTCACTAATTCGTTTTGCTTTAATTCGCCGAGAGAAAGTTATGATACCCCTCCCCCCCCCTCTCCCCTCTAAAAACTTTACTACCGAAACAAGTATTCTATTTTAACCAAACTATCCATTCACAAACTTTTTGGACGCAGCAATTTAGACATTTTTCTCAAGAGCCATGAATTTTTGCGAAGCCATTTTAACAAGACAAACTGCTTGGTACAGGTCTTTTTTTTTTGTCTTACACTCTCTCTCTCTCTCTCTCTCTCTCTCTCTCTCTCTCTCTCTCTCTCTCTCTCTCTCTCTCTCTCTCTCTCTCTCTCTCTCTCTCTCTCTCTCTCTCTCTCTCTCTCTCTCTCTCTCTCTCTCTCTCTCTCTCTCTCTCTCTCTCTCTCTCTCAAGACCCCGGTGTCGGACATATTTTTCTCTCTTACATAAAGGCCATTGCGAAAAAGAGAACGGAGCGGAGGTGAAAAAGAGAGAAGGGCATGAAGGTACTGAAGGAGAGAGGGGTACCGTGAAGATGGGGAGGGAGAGGATGGCGTGAAGTGCTGCGGAAGAGAAGGGGTGTGGCGCTGGTGGTGAAGAAGGGGGGGGGGGGGGGGCGAGCGGTGTCACAAAAAAAAAAAAGGAGGGCGTGTCAACTGAGGGAAAGGGAGGCAGGGAGGAAAGGGATGTGCAGAGGGGGAGAGGAAAGCAAGGGAAAGGGAAATGGGATGGGTATAAAGAGGGGGGGGGGGGTTATACAGCAGAGGAGTCAGTTCAAAAGCATAAAAAAAGGAAACAAATGTGGAAAAAAAGCCCGCTACTCACTGCTCCTAAAAAGAGTTGGAGGAGTGGCCGAAAGTAGGAGTGTGTGGAAGAAGGGGTGTGTCGTGGTGAGAAGGGTAATGTGGAAGGAAGGAAGGAAGTGTGGGAAGAGGATGCATAGATGAAGATGGGTCTGGGTGGAAGTTTGGGGAGGGGGGGTAGTGTGTGTGTGGGGTATAGTGAAGGACGTGGGGGGTGATGGAGGTGGGGATCCCGCCGCAATGGACTGTTATCCCTTCCCTTCCCCCAGAGGCTTCAGGAGGCATTCCAAACAGACAAAACGAACACACCCATAAAAGGAAGAGAACGACCTGCTGCATAGTTGATGAGACGACCATCCCGACCCTGGCAGGTGTGTTGGCGAGGAGGAGGAGGAGGAGGAGGAGGAGGAGGAGGAGGAGGAAGGATAGGTGCCCTGATAAAGAAATGTGGGGAGAGAAGGTAAATGGGTACCCAGAGGCAGACAGATGTGAGGTGATGCAAGAAGGAAGTGGGAAAGGAATCGAGAATACAGGGGCATCAGGGGGAGGAGAATGAAACATGGGAACATGGAATAGCAGGCAACAGAAAATCTCTTGGCTTTAGATTAACGAGACTGTCTGCTTTAGTAATTCAGTTGGTTCGTCAGGCACTCCAGTGAACGGAGTTACAGATCAAAACACTTCATGTTCATGTTTAGTTCATTCTTGTCAAATGAAGTGACATCAAGCTGGTTAGAAGCTAGGCTGAAATTAAACCTTCCTATAGTCTGGTAACAGAGACACGATATCCCATCAATGAGTATGTGCTCACTACTAATACTGAAACGAATTTTAATGATGACCGCCACCACTTAATTTCTCGCCCACCGCCAGCCGCGTATGAAGTCAGGATCGGTCAGCAACATCAGATCTCGCGGTGGTTGAGTAAAAATTGAGCGAAGACTGATGCCTCCATTATTTTGATGAGTCTGGTGCTCAGTCCCAATCATCAAGTCCCAGTCAACGTTCGAGCAGTTTAAATCCCCGATTATTGCATCCTTTTGTTTTGTTAATCGCTTCGTATGGAGCAGGGAGGGGGCAGTAGCTCTTAATGCTAGACCAGTCATCGTTTATGCTTCACAAAAAAGTCGCTGAGTTGTTAGTTACTATATACGTAAACAGAATCGTATTTCTCTGCGTGATGTCAGTCCAGATTTTCGGACAGAGAGCGTACTTTTGACCTAATATGTTACGCCTCCCACCCTTTTGTGCGTTCGGTATTTCTGAAAGCGTCCATGCTCCATGAATGAGAATTGAGATATCAAATGTTCGCAGTTGGCCCAAGTTTCGCTAATGGTTATTGTCAGGTTTTTCTACTGCAATAAACGCTAAATTCGTCACATTTGGGGATTAAGTAACGCGCGTTCGTGCCCTGACGCTGCGAGTTACAGTGTTTCGTAAGAAATAGAAGGAGGAGGAAGAGGAGGAAGAGGAAGAGGAGGAGGAGGAGGAGGAAGAACAGGAGGAGGAGGAAGAGGAGGAGGAGGAGGAGGAAGAAGAGGAGGAGGAAGAAGAAGAGGAAAAAGAGGAGGAAGAAGAGAAGGAGGAAGAAGAAGAAGAGGAGGAGGAGGAGGAGGAGGAGGAGGAGGAGGAGGAGGAGGAGGAGGAGGAGGAGGAAGAAGAGGAGGAAAAAGAGAAGGAGGAAGAAGAGAAGGAGGAAGAAGAAGAGGAGGAGGAGGAGGAGGAGGAGGAGGAAGGATGAATGCCAGTGGGGTGTTAAGGAGGGAAGGACGGCAGGGGACACAGGCAAGGGGCGAGGAGGAGGTGCCAGGAGAAGTCATATGAGGAGTCATGTAAAGGATCAAGATGCCACCCACGCACATGGCGACGACACCTGCTGGTTTTCCTCCTCCTGCTCCTGCTCCTCCTGCTCCTGCTGCTCCTCCTATCGTCCTCCTCCTCCTCCTCCTCTAACCATCATCACTCCCACCATCAGAACCACCTCAATTATTACCACCACCACCACCACTACTACTACTACTACTACTACTACTACTACTACTGCTTTTACTACTAATGTCCAACTACTTCTACTTCTATTTCTACTTTTACTTCTACTATCTCTACCCCCCTTTAACCCCCGAAACTGTTACCACCACTACCACCACCACCACCACCATCAGCTGCCTCATATCCTGGGCCTTCCGTCAAAGTGAGGCGGCTATAAGGGAGCATTGGCTGGGCAGGCTGGGCAGGGTGGGAATCGGACCTAGGGGGGTGCTGCCTCCTGAGCGATCAGTCTTACTTAGGCCGAGGCAGGCGGAGAGGAAGCAAGAAGGTAATACAGCGCCGGTAAAGGAAGGAAGGAAAAACTGCAGAATCGTTGAGGCTTTAAAGGAGGAAAGAAAATATGCTTAAAATATAAAATAAATTGAAGGCAAGAGCATAATGTGAAATAGAACTGGAATGGATAATATGTGTGTGTGTGTGTGTGTGTGTGTGTGTGTGTGTGTGTGTGTGTGTGTGTGTGTGTGTGTGTGTGTGTGTGTGTGTGTGTGTGTGTGTGTGTGTGTGTGTGTGTGTGTGTGTGTGTGTGTGTGTGTGTGTGTGTGTGTGTGTGTGAACTTTAGGTATCAGATGGTCTCAGTTAGAAATCAACTGACATGTATAGATGCACTGTACAAATTACTAAAATTAACCGATATTGACGTATGAAAAATATTGAGTACCAGTAGTAGTAGTCATAGTAGTAGTAGTAGTAGTAGTAGTAGTAGTAGTAGTAGTAGTAGTAGTAGTAGTAGTAGCCTTCCATGATTACGTGTCAGGAAAATAAGCATGGATGGAGGTATCTTTTATGTAGTAGTAAAAAAAAAGTAGTAGTAGTAGTAGTAGTAGTAGTAGTAGTAGTAGTAGTAGTAGTAGTAGTAGTAGTAGTAGTAATGGATATGTTGTCTCATTAGTGAATTGATGGATTAAAAATGTATTGGGCTGATGGCTCCTTACCCTCGCCTATAAGCTGTGCCTCCTCCTCTTCCCTTCCCTTCCGCCTCCCCCTCCTTTCATTCCCTTTGCTTATTATGGGTTATGAGAGAGAGAGAGAGAGAGAGAGAGAGAGAGAGAGAGAGAGAGCGCGTAGGGGGTGGGCGGGGGAGGAGGAGGGGATACATCGAAGCGGCCACTCCCAGATCTCAGGTTAAGGGTTTGGGTCACGCCAGGTAGAAGGCATTACCTGTCCGTTCCTGCCTCTCCCTTGCTTGCTTGCTTCTTTCCTCTTTTCCTTCCCTTCCTCCTCCTGTCATTTTCATCTTTTCTCAATCTATTTTTTTCTCACCATTTTCCTTTTTTTTTTCCTCGCGTCATTCTCTTCCCATTTCTTCAAATTTTATTCTTTTCTTGAACTTTCTCTTTCTCAGTTTATTTTCTCATATTTGTAACTTATAAGCCACGTTCTCACCTTTTTTTGCCATTTTAATCCAAGTCTTTCTTTCATATCCTCTTCTCTTTTCTTCCACCTTTTCATATTCAAATTATCTTCTTTTCTTGAACTTTCTCTTTCTCAGTTTATTTTCTCGTATTTGTAACTTATAAGCCTCGTTCTCATCTTTTTTTTCCATTTCAATCCAAGACTTTCTTTCATATCCTCTGCTCCCTCATATCCTCCTTTTCATATTCAAATTATCTTCTTTTCTTGAACTTTCTCTTTCTCAGTTTATTTTCTCGTATTTGTAACTTATAAGCCTCGTTCTCATCTTTTTTTTCCATTTCAATCCAAGTCTTTCTTTTCTATCCTCTGCTCCCTTTTCAGAATTTCTCCATTTCACTCATGCCTTTCTCTTTCTCACGCTGTTTCACCCTCTTCCAATTCTGTTCTCACTTTTCTCCTCTCCCTCCAATCCTCCATCTCCATTCTTTTAATATTTTTTTTTCCTCTTTCTCACACTTTACAATTTTCTATTCTTTTTTTCTTCAGCTTTGTTTTTCGTATTCATTCGTTTTTCCTTAATTTTCTCTTCTTCCTTTTCCACTTTGACTTTTTTTCTTCCTGTCATAATTCTCATTTTGGTATTTCTTTTTTGTTTAAGTTCTCCATTTACAACTATTTCCTGTCCCCTCTTACTCTCTTTCTCTTACTCTCAATCCTTGTATGCTTCCTCTTCTCTTCTCTGGCCCTTCCTTTTCCTGTTCACTCTTAACTTTCCACCGCCTTCCTCTGCCACACGGATTTTCTTTTTCATACTTGTCTTTCTCCTTCCTCCTTTTTTCTCTTCCTTCTCATTCACCTTTATGCTCTTCTTCCTTTATCTTCATTTTCTCCTCCTCCTCCTCCTCCAGTCAGGTTAGTAACAAATGAGACTCTTGCTGGCTAATGAAACAAAGGCTAAATTGAATGATGCGTAAAAGATGAATTAAGGAAAAAATAAACGCATTAGATTTGTCTTGTGTTTTTCTGGCACCTGCAACACACCGGCCGCAACGCACCTGCAGACCCTCGCCTCTAATGGACTGCAAATAAATGGACGCAACACAAATGGACGCGTGTGAGGCTTTTTTTTTTCCTCTTTTTGTTTTGTTTTTTTGGGCTGGCACACAAAAAAAAAAAAAAATATCATGGTAGGTTTCGTTTGTTTTGCATAGACACGGTGGACGAGTGTGTGTGTGTGTGTGTGTGTGTGTGTGTGTGTGTGTGTGTGTGTGTGTGTGTGTGTGTGTGTGTGTGTGTGTGTGTGTGTGTTTGATGTGGGGGGCGGGAGAATTGTATATGTATGCGTCACATAAATGGATGCAAGCAGGAAGGAACGCGCTGTTTTTCTATTTGTTTTTAATTTTGTGCTACAGTGTTTTTGTTCCTAGTGTTGTTTTTTTGGCGTTGAAGGTGGTTGTGGTGATGGTGATGGTGGTGGTGGGGGTAGTGGTGGTGGTGGTGGTGTTTGTTGTATATGTAGTGGGTCATATAGAATCACCGGCAAAGATTATTATATTTTCTTATCATCATCATCATCATCATCAATACTACCATCAACAGAAGACGACAACAATCAACAGAAGACAGGCAGGCAGGTAGGCAGATTGAAGACGAAAAAAAAAAAGAAAAAAAATTCCCTGCCACCACGCTGCCCCTTTAAAAACGAGTCCACCACAAATATTGGAAAAAAACAAAACAAATATATACCAAACGAAGGCTAATTCAATTCCAGGACAAGTCAATAGGAACGACGCACAGAATGAAGGCGAAAAACTATATAATATCGCGCTCGCCAGGTAGTGACGGCGGCGGCGCGGAAGGGAAGGAAGTATTGGGTGAAAAACAGATTACGCAACTTTAGGACACCGTAAGTTAGTGATCCCGTAAGTTGGCTGATGGGCTGGACGGCACGCTACTCTGGCCTGATGATGATGATGATGGCTATGGCGATGGTTCGGATATGATGATGAGGGTATTAGTGGTGATGGTGATGATGATGATGATAAGGAGGAGATAGAGGAGAAAGAGGAGGAGGAGAGGTATAGAAGAGGAGAAGGACGTAGAGAATGATTTGAAACCTAAAGAGAAGTTGAAAGATAATTATAATAAGCCAATCTATAAAAAAGAATATTAAACAACAGGGTACGAAGAGGAGGAGAAGTAGGAGGAGCAAGTGCAGAAACAGGGGCAGGTTAAAAAGACCCATAAAAGGATGAGAAGGGGGATTGATTGAATGACTGGAATGAGGAGGAGGAGGAGGAAGGAGCAACAAGCAGTAGACGCAAGGGGAGAAACAGCAGGGAGCGGCGACACGTGGCCCGACCAGGTAAAGAAGGCCTTGGTACAGGTGTTCGAGCCCACGTGACGGCACTAATGAGAGAACATCACAGGTAAACATGGGTCCGGACTCTTCAGCAGGTGAGTTAATATTTTCATTCCAGCGTTCCCTTCCTTGCCGTGCCCTCCTCCTTCCGCCACTCAAACGCTCTCCCCTGCCCTCTCACTTGCCCTTTTATCCCCGTTTTCTTTTGTTTTCCTCGGTCCTCCCTTTCCTTACACACGCCCGTAGCTCGTTAATCAAACTTTACTTTCTTTTTCGTTTTCTTTTTATTCTCGTTTCCAGCCCTCTTCCTGTATGTGTTCCCTCTCTCTCTCTCCTCGTTCCCTTGCTTTCTTTTGTTATCTCTTTCTTTTGCTACTTTTTTTTCTGCGTCCTTTTCTTCCCTTCCCCTGAAACATTATCCTCAACACATCCCTGATACTTTTCTTTGTCTACTGCAGATTATTTTTTTTTGGTTAACTTCTCTCAGCGTTCCTGTCATTGTTATTTTTTTCCTATTTCCCTATTTATGTCTTTTTTCTTCTCTTTTTCCTGCGTTCATCTTTACCTGCATACTGTCCAAACGCCCAAATCCTAAAGACATTCCTGTTCTTTGTCATTATCAGCCGCCATTTACCTTTTTTTCTCAGTTTTATCTCCGCTTCTCACTCTTGGGATTTCCGTATCACATCCGTCCTGTCTATTTTCACTGCCATTATTAACATTCCATCATCACCTCTTCCTGTTTTCATTCTTCGTTTCTCCTCTCAGTATATCAGCCTACACGGACCCATTCCCTCTTCTTGCTCCACTCTCATCCCTGCCGGCTTTTTCACCTGCCTCTCTGTGCCTGACTCCCCTTTCCTGACCCCTTCCCATCCCATTCATTGCAGTCCCACCTCATCCACCCCATTACCTCCTTTCCCTGCCTCCTTTTCCATTTGCCCCTCCTCCCTGTCCCCTTTCCCATCCTACACATTGCACCCCCCACCTCTCATCCACCCCATTACCACTTTTCCACCCTATCCACAGTACGTCTCCTTCCTACGCCCTCCTCTGCCATTTCACTTGTCTCTCTTCCCATACCATTTCATCTCGCCCCCTCCCCACCTCAGCCCTCTTTGCCCCACCCCCCCTACTGTAATTTCCTCCTTATCCATAATGTTATATCTCCCCCCCCCCTCACACCCCGCCCTCCATCGACGGCGCCTTGCATCGCGTGGTCATAACGATTGGGCAAACACCTCCGGACGGGGCGGGATAAGCAGCTTAATGGAGATATGACCCGACTCTCCGCCCCGCCCAACCCGATCCCACCCCATCCAGTCTCCCCCCGCCCCGCTCCGTTTTAACCCCCCCTTTCTCCCCCCTGTACCTACCATTACCTGGCTTAATGAACTTGTCTACCTTTTCTGTCTATACTTGTAGTAGTTGTAATGTCTCATCCCCTTTGCCTAACTACCTCATTACATTTTTCATCTTCTTATCTAATCTACCTGTTGTGCTTTACGTGTCCCTATGCATACCTGAGTCTTACCTGTTTACTGTGTTTATCTACCTGTCTACCTCCTTATCTACCTGTTTTTTTACCTTACCTAGTTATCGCGTGTCCCTACCTTGACTTCCAACTACCAATGCTTTGTCTCACTACCTTACCTATATACCGTCTTTATCTACCTACCGACCTACCTGTTTCCATACGTTACCTAGTTATCGCGTCTACCTACCTTGACTTCCAACTACCAGTGCTTTGTCTCCTTACCTTACCTATCTGTCACGTTCCTACCTGCCTTAGCCTACCTATGAGGGAGAGGGAAGGAGAGGGAGGAACAGGAAGAGGTGTAAGGGAGGTGATGGGAGGACAGGAAAGGAGAGGAGAGGTGCAGGAGAGATTTACAGAAGGAGAAACGTGACTGGAGAAGAGATGTATGGAAGGGAGGAAGCAGAAGAGAAGGAAGTGTAAGGGAGGTGATGGGAGGACAGGAAAGGAGAGGAGAGGTGCAGGAGAGATTTACAGAAGGAGA
>NC_066518.1:1107677-1212677 GCF_024679095.1 Eriocheir sinensis | reverse complement strand
GCTAGAGGGGCCATGCACGTCACCCCTCCCCCATTGGTCTGCTTTATAGCCGGAAACTGATGGGATTTTAAATACTGTACAAGTTGGCAGCAAAGGATGTGTAAAGTTAAATCATGAGTTTGTATCTGCAATGCGTTAAGTTCTACGAAGGGGAGTTACGTTGTCTTAGCATTCAGACGAGGTTTAGGAAGGAGTAGAAAATAAAGGAAAGAAAAATGAGAGTTATACGAAGAAAAGTTAGGTTGTGTTAGTATTCACAAAGTGTTCAGAAAGGAATAGAAAATAAAGGAAAGAAAAATAAGAGTTATACGAAGAAAAGTTACGTTGTGTTAGTATTCAGAAAGTGTTTAGGAAGGAAAGGAAAAATGAGAGGTGCAGAATCACGCAAAATGAGTCGAGTCGAGGGGTGGAGCTCAAGGAAGTGTGTGTGTGTATGTGTGTGTGGGAGTGGGGGGATGGGGGGGGGGTATGCGGTAAGATAGACTGCTACACCATACAACTGTACACTCCTACTGTCTTTCCTTCTCCCCCACCTGTACTTTCGCCACTAACCCACTTCCTCTTCTTACTATACCCTCGATTAAAAAAAAAGACTGCTAACATGCGATCCCAAAACAGCTAGCAAGTACAGTAAGTAGCACGCACGATTCCATGTATACAAAAGGTCCATTTCTGAGCATTACTTAATTTAGCGGCAATGCTCCGATGGCTATTTCCTTCATGGACTTCTTATCGTGCGGGGATAACGACGTGACGGTAATGGGGCGGCCACACCCTGACAGCGGCACGGGGATGGGGCGGGACGGGGCAGGGTGGGGAAGATCAGGGATGGGAGGAGTGGGACTGGGCAGGGAAAGGAAGGGCGAAAAAGTGGGGTAGATGGGACAGGAAACGGAAGGAAGAAGATGGGAAGGATAATACTGGAAAAGACAGGGAAGAACAAAGATGGACGGAATGAAATTGGGGAGAAGAGACAGGGGCGGAAAAGTGGGGAAGATGAGACAGGGAGCGGAAGGAAAAGGATGGGAAGGATAGTACTGGAAAGGACAGGGAAGAAGGATAGAAAAAAAGGGAAGGGGAAGGGAGTGGAAGGAAAAGGGTGGGAAGGATGGTACTGGACAGGACGGGAAAGAACAAAGGTAGGAAAATAGGTTAGAGCAAAAAACTGGGAAAGATGGTACAGGGAACGGAAGGAAAAGCGTGGGAAGAATGGTATGGACAGGGGAGTGAAGGAGGAGGACAAGGGTAGGAAAATAGTGGTGGACAGGACAGAACAAGGATGAGAATGGGAAGGCAGGACAAGGAAATGAAAGTAAGGGAAAGGCTAGAAAGGGTAAAGAGGGATGGAGACAGATAAGAAAGGAAATCGATGGGAAGGAGAAGGGAGAGGAAAGAGAAAATAAAATAGGAAAGGTTAGCGATGGGAGAGGGAAGGTAAAGCAAGGAAGGAAGGGAGAGGAAGGGCTGATAAGTAGGAACATAAAAGGATATATATACGTGGTGATAAAAAGCTAAGTGCAGGAAGGCAGAAAGGGATGGAGAGGGACTGAGAAGGGAAAGGAATGAAGGAAAAGGGAAGGTAGGACTGCGCGCATGGTATCAGAGGGACTGATAAGGAAAGGGAAAACGCAGGGTGAGGCAGGATAAGGAGGACTGAGAAAAAAAAGAAAAACTAAGGAAAAGCAGGGAGATGAAGGTGCTTGGAAAGGCTGGAATGATTGAGAAGGAAAGCAAAAAGGCAAGGAGTTGAATGAATAGAAATAGACAGCGGACAGAGAAGAGAGGGAATGGCAGGGATGGGAGTGGAAAATGACAACAAAGGGCGATGGAGAAGGCGGAAGAGGGGTAGAAAGGTGAAGATATGATATGGACAGAGGACATGGAAGGGAAGGAAAGGGAATGGCAGCAATAGAAAATCCCGATGAACAGCAAAGTGGCGATCAATGCGTTTCTTGAAGGAGTTGATGGTCTCTGCGCTAACCACTTCTGCCCAGGGAGAGGCCGGAACACAGCTCTTCACCACTGTCCTGCAGCAGACCAGCTCGACGAGACATGATTGATCCCCACCACCACCCCGACCACCACAACGGGCCACCACTCCCGTTAGTTCACGCAAATATCACACAGCACCTCAGCAACACAACGTCCACTACCCCAAGAAGGAGGCCCCAACGGTTTCTTGCAACTATACCTACATTTTCAGAAAGTCTCTTGACACCGAGGTTACCAGCCTTATGGAGAAAGGCCAATGTTGTGCAGATATATTAGAAGTAGTAGTAGTGGTAGTAGTAGTTGAAGTAGTAGTAATGTCTACTTAACGAACATCAATTTAACGTCGGTTGTGGGAAAACTATACCGCGATTATTATAGTTGAATATATCGGTGACCATCCAGAGAAACAACCTGACCAGTAGCTCCCAGCATAGGTAAACCATTGGGGTAAACCTTGTCTCCTTAATGTTTTGTCATATTACAAAAAAAAGTGTACGAAGAGGCAGCCAGAGATGAGAATGATAATACCATATCTTAATTTTAGTATAGCATTCGACAATGGGCTTAACCAAAGACTTTTAACTAAACTAAAAGTCCGGGGGATAGTCCGGATAGAGGGTAAAGTTTTGATATGGGTCAAAGTGTGGATTAGTGACAGAACCCAGAGAGTTCCGGTAAATGGGGATAAATCGGACTAGGCTCGAGTAATTATATAGTGCCGTCCCGAAGGTATCAGCTCCGTCCATAACTGTTTATCCGATATATCAACAGTTGCTTTCGTATTAATTCTTAGTCCACCACTCAGATATACAAAATACACACTGTAGGCCAATAATATCCCCCTTCTTCCCCCACCCCGACCATCACCACCATATAATGATCCTCACTCCATCACCATCCCTTCAAGAAGCAAGGCACCTACGTGTATATAGCTTCTCCAATACCAACACTACTACTACTACTACTACTACTACTACTACTACTACTACTACTACTACTACTACTACTACTACCAATAACCATAAAAATCAGAGCCCCGACAGCCTTTCCCAAATGACTCTCACTCCATCATTCCACGCCAAACAAACTTCATCACCACCGCCACCGCCACCACAACAACCACCACCAAATTAAGCCAAGGAAACACACACACACACACACACACACACACACAAACATTACTACGGCGCTAATAATGGCCTGACGCCCTTCACACACTTGCAATCAGAAGCCCGAAGGAAGGGGAAGAAGAGGAGGAGGAGGAGGAGGAGGAGGAGGCCCAATTATTCCAGTGTGTCACGCCAATACTCTCTTAGCCTCCTCAGAACTATATCAGGGCGTGGCTCCGGGTCCTTCCTCCTCCTCCTCCTCCTCCTTCATTCCCTCCCTTGACGACAACAGGAAGGTGGATGAACACAGACGAATGCGGTAGTTGTGGTGGTGGTATAAAAAAATAGTAGTAGTAGTAGTAGTAGTAGTAGTAGTAGTACACACAGAAATAGTAACAGTAGTGGTGGTATATGGAGGAGGAGGAGGAGGGGGAGGAGGAGGGCGCAGACAGGAAGAGGCCAGAGTAGTGAAGCTGAGTCGCAGGAAGAAGCAAACTAGAGGATAACGAGACGGAGGAAGAGGAGGAGGAGGGAGCGGATGACGAGGTAGGAGGATTTAAGATGACAGCGAGACAATGTGTGTGATAATAATGTTGGGTATTTTTTTTTTTTTTTTTTTTTTACAGCTAAGGAGACAGCTCAAGGGCGCAAAGAAAAAAAAGAAAAAAAAAGCCCGCTACTCACTGCTCCCGAACAGAGGTTAAAGGAGTGTCCAAAATCAGAGGTTAATTTCGGGAGGAGAGGTGTCCTGATACCCTCCTCTTGAAAGAGTTCAAGTCGTAGGCAGGAGAAAATACAGATGAAGGAAGATTGTTCCAGAGTTTACCAGCGTGAGGGATGAAAGAGTGAAGATGCTGGTTAACTCTTGCATAAGGGGTTTGGACAGTATAGGGATGAGCATGAGTAGAAATATGTTATGAGAGAAGGAAGCAGTTACGCATAATAGTGAGCTGACATCATTTTTCTTTTTACATCAAAAGACACGGCTCAAGGGCAAGAAAAAGAGTACAAAAAAAAAGCCCGCTACTCGCCGCTCCTATAAAAGATAAAAGTAAAGAGTAGTCAAAGGGGAGGTCAATTTCGGGTGGAGAGGTGTCTTAATACACTCTTACGCAATAACAAAGACGATGACGATGCCGCTGCTATACTTATGATGTTGATGACCGTGATATTAATAAGCATCAAATAACAATAAATACAATAAGAAGTCGATGTTTTTTTCCTCTTTGCTAACTTGTATCCTCTCACAGACCGCCTTATATATCCCTTAAGGTCTCGCTGCGATGCTTGTGATGTTGATGACCGTGATATTAATAAGCATCACATAACAATAAGGAGTCTATGTATTTTTCTGTTTGCCAACTTTTATCCACTCAGTCCGCCGTAATGCTGGTTCCCTTGCTATCTTTTAACGTTGTGTTTAAGCTAATTGGTCCATTGAACTTGCTAATTACATGGCTATACCCACCCCACCGCCACCCTACACAAGACTTTCTACCCAAGCCCATCTCTATACAATCCCACTTCCTAATCCAAGAGTTAACTATAGGTAGTCACCGGACACTAGAATGACTGCTTGGATAAAGAGCGAGGGAATGACTGAAGGAATGAAGGGAGGGAGGGAAGGAAGGAAAGAAGGGGATATTGAAGGAAAGAGGGAAGGAAGGAAGGAAGAAAGGAAATAAATAAAGAAAGAAAAGAGAAAGGAATTAAAGAGAGTATACAAGAAATGAATGAAGAACGAGAAAGAAGGAAACAGGAAGAAAGGAGAACAGAGAGGGGGAAGGCAAGAAAGCATTGATTCACGCTGGCAGTTCGCGGACAAAGTACTACAGCGTTGCCTGCGCCCACCACCGCTAGCCTGGTAACCGCGCCTGTGACTAACCCCATGAAACTACACACAAAAAAAATAGTACGCAATGCAAACCAGAACCAGAACGCGGCGACTTGAACATCACTTAGCACACGCACACACGCAAACTACCAAGTACCACGCACGCAAGCACGCACCCACGTACACACACAAGCAAATATAAACCACCCCGCGCACCCTCTTCGTCACGCACCTCCCCACTCATTTGCTCTCTCTCTCTCTCTCTCTCTCTCTCTCTCTCTCTCTCTCTCTCTCTCTCTCTCTCTTGATGTTTATTAAATTTACGAACTCTACTTCTCATGGCAAACTTCATCTCACTCACTCACTTAATTACCCTCACAACCCTCTTTCATCCAAACAGTGACTCAATACATGCTCTCTCACTCTCTCTCTCTCTCTCTCTCCTATTCATGGTAGTGAGCCCATCTTTTAAGAACGAATATGAATCATGCGGTTTACAACATCACTACCACCTCCACCACCACCACCAGTACTACCAACACCACCACTACTACTACTACTACTACTACTACTACCCTCACCACCACCACTATCACTCACCATCATCACCACCACCACCACCACTACTACCACCGTCACCATCATCACCATCACCACCACCACCACCTTCACTACCACCACCATAATAATACCACTACTATTCCATTCTGATCGATTTTCACACTACCATTGACATCAGTAGCATAAAAACGATCATATATTTAAAAGCCAAACACACACACACACACACACACACCATCACCACCACCACCACCATCACCCTCATCAATATCAGCACCACCAAGCACCACAACCACCAACAATAACAACGCTAATGGTCATATGTTATACACTGTGCCTTCAACGAACACTATATGCCTTCCCAGAACACTCCCCCTCCCCCCCTTTCTCCCTTCCCTTCCTCTGTACCAACACTCTCATCACTCTTCTCTCTCTTCCTCTTCTTCTTCTTCTTCTCCTTAATCCACTTTTGCTTCCTTCTCGTTTATCCTCAATCCACCTATCTTCTTCTTCCATCCATCTCCTTGCACCATAATCCTCTCCTCTTGCCCTTCCTCATCTCGACCTCATTCATCATCTCCCATCTTCATCATAGTCTCCTGTTTTTCCTCTCTTCTTCCCTTTATCTCCTCCTCCTCCTCCTTATTCTCGTCTCATTTCTCTTCCTTCCTTCGTTCCCTCGATCCCAAACACCTCTTCCCCTCCACTCTTTTTTGTTCTTTAATTATAGTTCGTTCCTGTTTCCCCTTCTTCCTCTCTCTCGTTCTTCCCCCACACTCTCCTTCTACCCCTCTTCATCTTGCTCCTCTTTCCTCTCTTCTTTCTCTTCAGCCTAGTACTTTTAATTAGCCTCCACTCCCTTCTACGTATAACTACAGTCCTCTCTTTTCTAGCTCCTCTTCCTCTTTCTCATTCTTGCACTTTTCTTTCTCTCCCTCCTTCCCCATTTTTCGTCCTTTGAATTATAGTTCTTTCCTCTTTTCCTCCTCCTCCTCTTCTTCCTCCTCCTCATTCTCTTCTTATTCCTTCTCTCTTCACATGCTTTTATTTCTTCCCTTTTGTCTTTAAACTCAACATCCCTTTCCTTATATTCATCTTTTCCTTTGATTACTGTGATTTCTCTTTTTCTTTATTTTTGCCCCTCTCCTCCTCTCCCTCCTTCATCACACACTACTGCATCCTCTCCCCATTCCTTACGTTCTTTTTCTCCCTTTGATTACTGTTATTTCCTCATGTCTTCCTCTTCCTCGTTATCGTCTCCTTCCTCTTCTCCCTCCTTCATCACATAATCCTTCTTCCTTCTCCCTTTTCTTAATTATACTCAACAACACCTTTCCTACATTCTTTTCCTCTTGTGATTACTGCTGTTTCCTCTATTCCTCCTCCTCCCCCTCTTCTTCCTCATTCTCGTCTCCTTCCTCTTCTCCTTCCTTCATCACATAGTCCTTCTTCCTTTTCCCTTGTCTTAATTATACTCAACACCACTTTTCTTTCATTCTTTTCCCCTTCTGATTACTGTTGTTTTCTCTGTTCCTCCTCCTCCTCCTTCTCTTCCTCATTCTCGCCCCACTTCTCTTCTCCTACTTCCTCCCCCTTTCCCTTGAGCTCAATCTATATTTCCTTAGTCCCCTCCTCCTTTAAGTACACTTCTCTCCCCTCTCGAGCACCTCTTCTTAGTACTGTTTGCCCGTCTCCCCTCTTCTCTTCGTCACCCCCCCCCCTCCTCCTCTCCTCTCCTTCTCCCTCTCTTCACAATCCCCTCCTCCTTTAACGACAGTTCTCTCCCCTCTCGAGCACCTCTTCTTAGTACTGTTTGCCCGTCTCCCCTCTTCTCTTCGTCACACGCTCCCCTTCCCCTCAAACTCTCCCTCTCCTTCTCCCTCTCTTCACAATCCCCTCCTTTAACGACAGTTCTCTCCCCTCTCGAGCACCTCTCCTTCATACTGTTTGCCCGACTCCCCTCTTTGCCACTATTTCGTCACACGCTCCCCTTTCCCTCTGTCTCTGCCTCTCCTCACCAGCTGTCTGCTCGCTCCTTAGGCTCCTCCTCCCTCTTGTCCTCAGCCTGACTCTACGCACATTAGTCGGCGATTATTAATGGAGCAGCTAATCAGTGTTCATCCATAATGCTAAGGAGGAGGAGGAGGAGAGGAGGAGGAGGAGAAGAAACATATACAACATCGAGGAGGAGTAGGGATGGAGAATTACAAGTGAGGAAGAGGGTTGAGGCTTTAATGTGTGTTGCCGGCGATAGAGGAGGAGGAGCAAAACGAGGAGGAGGAGGAGGAGGAGGAGGAGGAGGAGAAGGAGGAGGAGGAGGAGGAGGGAGAAGAGAGAGAGAGAGAGAGAGAGAGAGAGAGAGAGAGAGAGAGAGAGAGAGAGAGAGAGAGAGAGAGAGAGAGAGAGAGAGAGAGAGAGAGAGAGAGAGAGAGAGAGAGAGAGAGAGAGAGAGAGAGAGAGAGAGAGAGAGAGAGAGAGAGAGAGAGAGAGAGAGAGAGAGAGAGAGAGAGAGAGAGAGAGAGAGAGAGAGAGAGAGAGAGAGAGAGAGAGAGAGAGAGTGAGTGAGGAAGATCAACCTTATCAGGAGTGTAACAAGCCTAGAATAACAATAACAACAACAACAATAATAATAATAATAATAATAATAATAATAATAATAATAATAATAATAATAATAATAATAATAATAATGATAACAACAGTAGCGCGGCGTAGTGGACAATCAATACGTTTCTCAGCATTGACGTTCTATAAGCATCGACAAGCCAACATTCCACCGTCAGAAAACAAAACAGGAAGAAAAACATTGAAGAAAGAAAGCCCTTACTGAAACAACGTAGGTACACACACACACACACACACACACACACACACACACACACACACACACACTCAAGAAATTTAACACACTGCATGCCGTAAAAACAAGGTGAGAGGGCGGGGTTGGAAGGGGGAAGGGGGAAGCTACAGGTGATAATGTATAAATTCTCTCTCTCTCTCTCTCTCTCTCTCTCTCTCTCTCTCTCTCTCTCTCTCTCTCTCTCTCTCTCTCTCTCTCTCTCAGTGTTAGCGCCGAGGAGGAATGAAAAAAATAAATAAAAAGCACGACACATCGATACTAAACGAAGCAATTCCTTACAATGCCTGACAGTTTTATTGCAGTTTTTCATTCCTTGCACGTCATCAAGCCAACTCCCCCACCCTCTCTCTCTCTCTCTCTCTCTCTCTCTCTCTCTCTCTCTCTCTCTCTCTCTCTCTCTCCGGTTTTCGCCAGATTCCTCCAACTAAAGCATTCCCCCAAAAGCTTGTTTATTAGCAACCCACTTACTCAAAGCTCAGGTGAGAGAGAGAGAGAGAGAGAGAGCGAGAGAGAAACACAGGTAAGGAATTTCGGCACGAGGGGTGGCTATTCCCTTTCCCTTCCCTCCCTTCCTTCGCCTCTTACTCCTCCCCACCCTTCATCAGCCGCCTCGTCCCCTTCTCCCCTCACCCACCCCGTTGGCAAGGCCTTCTGTTTAAGCTGACCTGTTAGTATACACACACATGTCCGGCCGAGTTCGACACACACACACACACACACACACACACACACACACACACACACACACACACACACACACACCACAGAAAACTAATTAAACGCAATTATTATTCTGCTACTTTTTTACGTAAAGTTGCGAAATTGTGATTACTCCCACACGCACATGCCACCCCCCCACACACACACATAAGCACGCCCCTACGAATATAATTACGCAGTATGTATGTCGAAAAAGATAATGCTAATTCCAAAATGTAGCACGCGAACACTTTAACAGAAATTCGTAAAAGCAAGCAACAAGTCAAGCCCCGATAAAACTTAATCCTTGTAACATTCCGCGCAGCAGTAAGAAAAGAATGCATCACAAAAAATATATGTATTCCTTTTAAAACAATGCATGACGAAGCTTTCCATACAGCACATTGAAAAGAAGAAAAAAAAAAAAACGTGAACTGTGTCGTAAAAATATGAAGCACGCACAGACAAAGAGAACGGATAAAATAATGAAAGCAAGGATGGAAAAAATATCGTCTTCTGGCGCTGGAAAATGAAAAATGAAAGAATGGAAAAAAATAACGTTTATGCAACAGACAAAGGCGGGCGAGTGCGTAATTATGACACTTTTGTGCGCTTGACTGAAACAATGCATGGCTTGGATTATTATTAACGCAAAGAGAGAGAGAGAGAGAGAGAGAGAGAGAGAGAGAGAGAGAGAGAGAGAGAGAGAGTGGGGTGGTTGTTAGGTGCTACTAAAATAATTTCCAGCATGAGACAGCGGTGAAGTGTGGGCCACTTAGTTTTCTCTTCTGTCATTGTCACTCCCATGCTGTATACACAATCACCGGCAGCCAAGGTCACACACACACACACACACACACACACACACACACACACACACACACATTCCCTAGAGTGATGGTCCTGGAACTTTTCCTGATGCGATCCGGTTGGAGTTTATGCATTAGCGTCAAGGCCCCGCTGGCAGCCTATTGGTAACTGCGTAGATTGTGTTGTCCCTATTCAGTATTAACTTATCGTTCTTTTTAAGAGGTGACGACCTAGCAGGTTGAGTCCTATGACTTAGTTTTGGGGCACGACTCGACCTTTGATGACCCCTGCCTTATAAAATACACGGACTGCATGGGCAGGGCTAGAAAAAAACTTAGTAGGAATGAGGCACGTTGTTTAGCATATGAGCGTGATGTGGTGTCATATCTTTGATAAACTTAACACGCACGGAGCAAGTAGCTACAAGTGGGCCAGTTTCTACTTCTTCCACTCACGGCACAACATGGACTGGGCAAAATTTAACCGGACAGTAAGAATGAGACGCATTGTTTAGTAAATGAGCTTGATGTTGTGTCATTCCCCTGAAGTAAACACGCACAAAACAAGGACAGGCGGGTAAGCATCATCATCTTTTACTCAGGGTACAGAATGGGTCAAGCATATATCTTTAAAAACACGGGAAAAACTCATATACTATGAGTTAGCCTTTAGTAAAAGAATTTCCTATAACATTATCCTCTTACATTAAATACATACAAATAAAGAAGAATCTACTCCTTCCGAAACACAAGGATACACAAGGATATTAAAGACAAAAGGCAGCCTACCAACACATGCATGGCAGTTCTTGTGGACGAGCTATTCACCATGCACGTGTCCTTCCCATCCATATATCCATGTACCCTCCCTTTTAAACTTTCAATCATATATGCATAACTACATGCACAGCTAATTTGTTCCATTGATCGGCTGCACACCTGAGCGTGACGGTATGCAAGAACATAATCATGTATGCATTACACCAAAGGTACACCGCAAGGGTATAACAACTTATACCGTATAGTGCTTAACGTTCGAGGTTAAGCTCCTTTTAATTCTTCTTTAATACTTCTTCAAAATGCATAATACTTGTAGTCTGATCTAAGTACGCACTGGCCATTCTGAGGGCAACAACCACAGCTGTGACAGGACAGCTTTACTGCTAATGCTGCCTACGCGTGTGTTAATTTTTGGTAAGAGTAAATTCTGTAATACACATAATGGAAACAAACGTGCGGATATATATTATGAAAGCATTTGATGTATAATGTTAAACAGTAGCAGCACAGATTATAATTATCATTATCATTACTAAGAGCTACTATTATTTTTTTAATTAATATCATGATTATTATTATTATTATTATATTATTTTTATTATTTTTTTTTTTTATTATTATTATTACGCCACCACCACCACCCGTACAGTGGGGCTAGCGGCGTGTGCCACGCCTGTGGTTCCAGTTCTGCCAAGGGGTATAATCAACCTGTCTTTCTTTGGCCCTTATTATTTTATTATTATTATTATTACTACTACTTTTACTACTACTATACTACTATTACTACTACAACTACTACTACTACTACTACTACTACTACTACTACTACTATAAAGTAGTAGTTATTGCTTACTGTTAGTCGTATAATAATAACAATAATAATAATAATAATAATAATAATAATAATAATAATAATAATAATAATAATAATAATAATAATAATAATAACAAACGGATAATGGCAACTAAACCGCTAAAAATATGTATAACGAATACACATTCATAGGATGAAAAGCATACAATGGGAACAATCAAACCCTGAAAATAAGCTGGATCTAAGGCGAGAGCAACAACAGGAAAACATAACAAAATTATTTGAAAATACAATGTGGAATGATTGGTCGTGTGCGTGCAAATGTTTGTGTGTGTGTGTGTGTGTTTTGGAGACGTATTGTCATGCTCACTACCTACATATCTGCAAGCATTTATTCATACATACGTACACAAATACATGCCAAAAACTGCACATACATATCCTACATACAACTGTACACACACACACACACACACACACACACACACACACACGTATAAGCTTCTATCGCACGCGTCGGGACAGAATAACGAGGCGACAAGCTTTGTATTTGTTCTCTGCTTGTTATTGTCGCCTGTTCGAGTGGCCTTATTATTTTCCATCGCTGTTGACACTGGCGGTGATGGAAACGATAATAATGGCGGCCGGCAGTAATGCTAATACCGGCCGCCGGAGTCATGGCAGTGTTATTGCGGCGCGTTGTACTGGCGACACCCAATATGTGACGAGCGGGGTGTGGTGGTGGTGGTGGCGGCGGCGGCTGAAATGGTCCTACAGCAATATCATACTTGTAATAACCATAAGTCAATTGATAAGTCAACCTGTTTTATTTTTCGTTTTTTGTTTTTACATAATGCTGACGCCAATTATGTAACAAGATACTGACGAGATGACTGGGAAGGTTGTACAGTATATAATGAAAATAATATATTTCGTGTTCAGAAAATTGGTCTTAAATGTTGATTTTCCATAAGGAATGGGTTACTTCTAAGTTTACACAGTTATTCGAGCTGTTATATAAAGTGTGAATGAGTAAATGAATTATTGAATTTAAGAATTACAAATGGAAGTTGGAACACACACACACACACACACACACACACACACAGACAAACACACACATGGAAACATATAAACAGACAGACACAGACAGACAGACAGACATGTGGGTCAGGGCAAAGGAAGCATTTTGTGATCACCTGAGGAGTGTTCGGGACGGGTGCGGTAATGCCAGTGTCTCTGTAGTGAATAACGTTTAGTGTACTAACTCACTCTAAACACTCAGTTTTAATGCAACCCGTGCCCCAAACAGCAAACAGTATATCCAGCCCGCCGTGACCCTTATTAGCCACCAATTACTTCCATGCAAAAAAATAGATCAAGCAAATAAATGATAATTGAAACACTGACATGGAAATTATATTAGATTATGAATGTATATACGTTTAGACATTACTCAGGAGAGAGAGAGAGAGAGAGAGAGAGAGAATTATTCCCTTTCATTAATGCGCAACGCCTCTACAAATGTCAGGCGCTTGCGACGTAGTGGTGGTGTTGACAGAGGTAGTGGTGGTAATGGTGGTGGTGGTAGTGGTGATGAAAGGGCTGTGGGGAAGGGTACTAAAGGAATGGTAATGGCAATGGATGTTCAGTGGAGGTGATGGAGGTGGTAAGGTTATGGTGATGACGTCTTAGGTGTGGTAATGCAGTGGTGATGAAGGGGTGGAAGCAAGGAAAATCATGTGGTGGTGAAGGTGTGTATTTAATGGTATATATGGTGGTGGTGACGCAGTGGAGGTGGTGGTGGTTAGGCAGTGATGCAAGCTAAGTAGTGGAGGTGAGGTGGAAGACATGAAGGTTACGGGTTGGTGGTGGTGATGATGATGGTGAAAGAGTTGAATATGTAATGAATGAAGGCGAGGTGTTGATGACGAGGTGGTGGTAAGGTGGTGGAGGTGTGGGTTGATAAGGTGATTGCGAAAAGTGGTGGTGGTGATGGAGGTGTTAATGGAGGCAGTGATGGAGGCGGTGGTGGTGTGGAGTAGCGTGATAGCTGTACAGGCCATGGGATTTGCATAATACTGAGAGCATGGTTAGCGGTCTTCAATCCAAAACTCTCTATTCAGCGCGGTGGACAGACAGACATAGACACATCTGCCACTGCCCAGGTTAAGCAATGTGACGAATGTTAATAATCTTACTAAGTCTCGTTAGGGTTAAGCGGCAGACTGATACTAAAAATCAAAACCCCCATTAGACAAAGCCTAATTGCATTATCTGGGCGTCAAGCATTTGCCACACATGCACTTCCTGGCTGTTACAATAATCCCTTGAGCATAGTCACGATTCCCTGTACAAATCACCACTTACATGGGGTATAAGGTGGTTACGACTGCGGCAGTAACTCTCCAAAATATTGAAAGTAGGTCAATTCATACACATAAAAAAACACATAAAAGGAATATTAATATCATAAAATACCAGTATGATGGCAAGTAACGTTCAGCTTAAAAGATTCCCTTCTCGATCCCTCACCGCAGCGCGCACATGTGGTTCGGCATAACTACCTTTCGATGAAAAATTAACTGGAATTGAATTTGGGTGTTGGCGGAGTGAGTCACCGTGGCGTCGAACACTTGAGTATATCAAATTCCCTCTCTTACATAAGACAGAGTGGCCCTGAGCTTCCCGCATCCTCGAAGTTTCATCCATTTGTATGTAAAGCAGCAATCGGTAGATGACTCGGTAGGTGCAGTACATGTGCCATTATATCTATTCCCCTTACTTGCAATTTAATATCCATTAACTCTACAATACTCAATCTAAACAGCTGTCCTAGAGATAGACATGGAGACAAAGAGCTACACGGCTCAAAGTCGACTCGCGTTCATCACGCAGTTTTTTCTTGCACTTGGCGGTTTTAGGCTGTAGCTCGAATGTTTCTTTTCCCTCCTTTCAGCATGCATTTGATGGCTCCAGTCTGTAGTTGTTGTTTTTTTCCCTCCTTTGAACTTTCATTGATGGCTTCAGTCTGTAGTTCGAATGTTTTACTCCCTCTTTTCAACATTCATGTACGTGAATTGTATTTTTCTTCACAGTTACGTGACGTCAATAGTTGTTTAAGAAAAAGCAGTAATGTGTAAGCCATATAAATCAAGGCCAAGAAAGGGTCAGCCAGTCAGCAACCCACTCGTCAGACCGGATCGGTCCAGTACCTGAGGGGTGTGAGTCTGTCAGGAGGGCAGGGCCCACGTCACGCTTCCCTGCCTGCTGGAGAGAGGTTCCTTGGGGACGCCTGCCTGCACACAGTGCACAGCGGTGTGCTGATTCAACTCACCAAGCGGGTATATTATAATGCGAGGAAAACCCTTGGCACTGTGAGGAGAATGCCTATAACGAAGCCCTTGCCAACACCAAGTGACTTCTACATACTTACGAGGAAGTTTTATAACTAAAGGAAAAGCAAACACATAGGGCTGAAGAAGGAGTTCAAATATAAAAGAAAAACTCACTGAATTACCCTCTCAATACAAACAAATACTCATTTTATTTACATTTTGTGATCCTGGATGGCCTTGGCAGACATCCAGATAACGATCTATAGCTATAAACTGCATCAAGAATTCATTTTTCCTAGAAAACATGATTATGCATAACGTACAATGCTATTAATTACTGATTATGTTACACGGAGCAGTAAATCAAGAGAACGGATTAGTCTACATAAGTAATGGAACAAGTGAAGCAATATTTTCACATAATTCAAAACTAGTCTGAAGCCCAAGCCATCTTCCCTCTAGATCCTCCTGGGATTCCTTTACACCGCTGCTTTACCTTGCTAAACTCGTTCCACTCCACATATGCTCACTTCCTTTCCTCTCCACACATTTGACGTTACCTCCTACTTCGCACGCTCGCAACAACTTCCTTGTCGCGTCTCACTCTGCTGTAAAGGCGTGTTGAAATAGTAACTAGTTTGATTATTACGCACACTAGTCTTTCGAACAATGTGTTATCAAAGAACTAATTTAGTTCTTAGTAAATGGGAGACAAACTTAACATTCTTAAGCACGGGGTAAGATCCAACTACAGTATATTGCGTGTCCTCGTCTCCTGACTTTTAAATGGCCAAGGAATGTCCTTGAGGACGATACATTTTATAGGGCCTTGGCATACGGCTTAATACCAAAAGCATCAACGACGGTACTTATGGGCAGTAGGATGACGAAGGTAAGGAGGTACTGAATGAAAAATATTTCCCTAGTTACATCATAATATTGACACAACACATCCTCTCACGATAAATGCAAGAGCTCAATGAAGGAACACAGCCATCGTGATATTAACGGTTATGAAGTGACTGTTGTTTTGAAATGTGGTTTAAACGTGCCCCACTTGGCTCTTATTTGTTAATGTAATAGACGCAGCAACTGAAATTCCACTGCTTGCTACGCATGAAATATATACATGGATATTACTCTAACGACCTCGAGTCTTCTGTCACCCCCTGAGAGGAGTGTCTTACAGCAGACACTTATTAAAATATAATGACCAAATGTAGTTATGTCTCGTTTGAATAATGTATTGTAGCGGGAGGAGGATTTCAAGTCCAGAAGGGATGTAGCAGAGTCGTATATTTGATTGTATTTCCCCGCTGCTTATTCGTGACAGAAGATGCAGTTTCGGTTATATATACGTAGGTACACACACATATATATATATATATGTATATATATATATATATATATAGAGAGAGAGAGAGAGAGAGAGAGAGAGAGAGAGAGAGAGAGAGAGAGAGAGAGAGAGAGAGAGAGAGAGAGAGAGAGAGAGAGAGAGAGAGAGAGAGAGAGACATTTTGACAAGTTGGTGAAGGTGAGTAGAGAAAACCAAGGGTCAAATCAGAAGTTTACTCCTGACAGTACCTTCCTGGAGGAAGGTACTGGAAGCGCTACATATATCAGTGAATGAAAATATTAACCAGAGAACAGGTGATATAAAATGGGCAAGGATCACAGCGGCAGTCACGGCAAGGCAGGCGATTAAAGGGGCGGACCACCAACGGCTACCACCACACCCTAGACCTCACTCACCCAAGCGAGGTCCACATGACCCGACCTGACCACCGAGGAGGAAGCCTAGGCAGTTACCGGTTAGGGATTTGTCTTTGTGTATAAATATAGCATGCTTTCACTGGTGTATTCATTCCTCTGATTTGACCCTTGATTTTCCCTACATATATATATATATATATATATATATATATATATATATATATATATATATATATATATATATATATATATATATATATATATATATATATCATCATCAGCAGTGTTTTTTTTTTGATATTGTCATTATATCATTCAGTATGTGTACGAACGAATAAAGAAGTCGCCTATATAAATATACTATTTCATTCTGCTATTCACAAGAGGGGAGGGGATGCAATTTTGGTTATATATTGTAACATACACCTACATCAGTGGTACGTCACTTCCATCAAAGTATTATCCTATTGCATCGTAAACATGATGAACGAGGATAGACATCCCATGGCGCCTGACAGTCTTTACCGTACCTCAACCATCAAGACGCGACCATGCACGATCATGATCTTGCATATGTTAGGGACTCGTGATAGTTTATAAGGACACCGGATCCTGGGGCTAAGCTGAGCGTCTTGACATTTGACAGCTGAAGTTCAAACTTCCTTCCTGGCGCCGATTGACAGTCTATCCTTAGCTGCTGTATACTAACACCTTTCTTTCCCCCTCCCTCTAAAAACAACACTGCCTTCGAGGATTCCTGAAATAGGGAGTCACTTCTACGTTTGAAAATCTACAGGCATAATAACTGTCTTGTTTCTCACTCGAAAAAAAAAACCTCCTCAGGTATACCTGAATGACAACGTAAAAGCAAAACGTGTGAACAATATAAATATCAGCTTTCAACGGCAAGACTAGTTAAGGCCCGAGAGTGGAAGCTCATACAAACATTCTCTTCTCCCTCATTCCATAAACAAAGGTGATCCAACAAGGATTCCTGATGGATGGCTTCACAGATATACATGATTCTACGAACATAATATGAAGGCAATGTACAGCCCAGCTTTTGACAACAAATTGCTTCGAGGGAATGGTTGGGTGGGTAACGCCGAAGGTGGTGGAGTGTAGGATTGCTCCTACGGACCAAATGTAGTTATATCTCGTTTGAATAATGTATTATAGCGGGAGGAGGATTTCAAGTCCAGAAGGGATGTAGCAATGTCGCCGAAGGGAGGAGGGAGCGGACTGTGTCGTCTGCTGCATCTTGTAAACCAAAACGAACTCGACCTTCACTCGCCCCGACACGCCTCGCCCGCCCTTTTTAAACCCAAGACTACAGCTCCTCCTCCAGCGTGATTATCTCTGTGATTGTATAAAAGTTAGTCATGGTAAGTTCTCGCTGTGTTATCTCGCTACGTAACAAAACGAATAAAACGATGACACGTCGCACTTCTTTTGACATGAGCTATCTACTCCCCAGTAAATATCAGTGGTGAATTAATACTGAGCCCTCCCGTCCATCATCGAACTTTGTGAAACGTAATGCCAGTGCATTACTTATAATTAACACACCAACTACTAAGATATTCGAGACTAAATGCCAAGAGAGAGAGAGAGAGAGAGAGAGAGAGAGAGAGAGAGAGAGAGAGAGATTGAAGAATGACAAGTGGTGGATTGGTAAAAATCGATCCAATTCCTAAGGGGCATAATAGTGCGTGGGCGCGTGCGTGTTGAAGGTTTGTATACCTGTGTGTACAAGGGGTATACACAGACAGAGGTTCCCATGAATGACACTTTATGAAAAAAAACTATCATTTTCACTTGGTTAATATTAAATCCAAACTGTCGCCAAGTCGTGATACATTATCTCTTCCTTGAATCACCTCCTAAAGACCTAAACCGTCACCCACCACCGTATGGAACAATCTCTCTCTCTCTCTCTCTCTCTCTCTCTCTCTCTCTCTCTCTCTCTCTCTCTCTCTGTCTGTCTGTCTGTCTGTCTGTCTGTCTGTCTGTCTGTCTGTCTGTCTGTCTGTCTCTCTCTCTCTCTCTCTCTCTCTCTCTCTCTCTCTCTCTCTCTCTCTCTCTCTCACACACACACACACACACACACACACACTGTTTATGAAGCAAGAAATGTTTATTTTAAGTCCTTTGTTATGAAGGCGGCACACACCTCGTTCCTTTGTTCATTAAAGCTGCTCAGTATTGCCAACTGCATCTCCGCGAAAAAAAAGGTTATAAAAAAAGAAAACGAGTCCGTTATGGTGGATCTTACAGTGTGGCGTACGTGTTCTGTTCACTGTTCAACTGGAATTCGTCTGCGTTGAATGATGATGCATTAGTGTGAAAAGAAAAGGTCTATAAATCAGTGTGTGTGTGAGAGAGAGAGAGAGAGAGAGAGAGAGAGAGAGAGAGAGAGAGAGAGAGAGAGAAACTGTCCAATATGATAGCCTACTACTAAGTTTATTCGTGTGCTCAGGTGGTTAAAGTAAACAGTGAATTCATTACTCTGGTCATCAGTCCGAGGCATGCAAGTACCAGGGTTCCATGTTATGTACACATACAATACTGAGAAAATGGAAGATATATAATGAAACTTTGACCTCAGTATAAAAGACTAGGCTCCGAAGCATTGTAATGGATGAACCAACTATCCATTCGACGGTTCGGTGCTTTGGATTCAGATAAGCTACATACTGAGAGTGGGCTGAGCGGCTACATACTTCAGGTTAAATTGTTGAATCGTGTATGAGTGTTCCGAGATGAAAAGATTGATGATGTGACATAAACAATGCGTAAAATCATATGCATTTACCTTTAACATTAAGTAAACGTTGAATCATCTAGTTGGTTATTCCTCCACTGTTTCGGGATCTAGCTAAATGAGGATTTCAGACAAAATTTCATTAATAAACTGCCAGTTGCATAATCAAGGTTATTTGTTACGTGTACTGATTGAACAAAGTAAAGAATGTTGTAAAGAAACTTATTTTTCACCCGTATAAACATTGGCTTCGAGGACCTAATAGTGGCTGTTGTAGCCTATATCATCTTTTTCAGTAACCTAATCAGTAAATATACGAGCCAACAGGCCTCACAATGGTCCCAGTCAATACACGTCTGAGATAAGGTCTAAATAAATTTGCAACCAATGTGCTCATGTTCACCTTACTTGCCACGCTCTTTGTTTCACCTACGCATAGAGACAAGAAGTATATAAAGCTTTGGCTACATCACTTTTACGTCAATTTATGGTTATGTTTCATTAAATATGATGATGTAGAAATTAAACTGAGAGTGCAGATCATCGAACAGGAATGGCCGTGCCTGAGTAACGTTGAGGCTGCTGTGGGCACGCCTTGAGGACAACACGCTCAGCTGTAAACATCTGTTGGACCGCGAGAACCCGTCTCTCCACTACCACAAAAATAATGGCTGCACAATGTCCGTGGAAAAAAGAGCCGTATGCTGTACTCAGGAGGACGATGAAAGGGATGAAAAGACAAAATAAATAAATAAATAAATATAAATTAATACCAATTACTTGTGAGAACCCGTCCTTCCACTATTACAAAAAAAAAAATAAAAAAAAATAGCTGTACAATGTTACGTCGAAAAAGACAAGAGCCGTGTGTTGTATTTTGGTGGACACTGAAAGACAAAAAATATATATATATATATAAAATAATAAATCACTTGTGTGAGAACCCGTCTTTGACTACAACAAAAAACTAGCTGCACAATGTTAAGTGGAAAAGATGGAGCCGTGCGTTATGTTCAGGAGGACGCTGAATGGGAGGAGAGGACACAATAAAAAATAACTGAAATATAAAGCAGCAATCACCTGTGTGGGGACGGGCTGGAGCGGGGCGGGCGCCGTACGCTTGGTGTTGGCAGCTGAGGACACACATGCACCAAGTTCGGACAAGGTCATCCTCGGCCCGCTGGAGGCCCCCGGGTCAGCACACACACATCTCAGCGTCACCACGAGTCACCTGCATTAGCACGGGTAGGATGGGAGGGAAAAGGAGGCCGTGCAACACATGCCAGCTCCTGCACCGCACAACACACACTCTCGCCGATGCACTTGGCTATTGATCACTGCTCCGCGCGCGACACCAGCCTAGGTCGGTATTCTCAGATGCTTCCACCTCTCACATCAACTATCTCCAATGGTCAAAAAAAGAGATAGGTCGGGTTTTCATGAGTGCTTTTTCACAATCACAGCATAGAAGAAGAGTCAAACTACCACCATGGCCTGTAAACGATCCCTGGAAGCGCCCAAAACTCCTAGGAAAAGCGTGCTGTATGTGTGCTGGGCGGCCGAAGAGTTTGAGGATATGGCCCCAGCGCCCGCCTCGCTATGGCAACCCACCCAGCTGGTCGCTCAGGCTGGCGGGGCGGAGAGAGTTCGCTTGTTCATCACTCCGGCTCGGAATTATAAGCTCAAATTCGTATGAGGAATATTTTGTCTGTATATTCATCTGCGAATTTCAATACAGAGCCATGTTTTAACGCCAAGTCCGCAAAGCAATGTCATGACAGGATGGAACCGACTTTCATGGCAGGGCGGGGTACCTCAAACACCTCCCACGCTCGCTTGCTCCTCCAGGAACCTCCTTAAATTTGAACCTCGTGTAACAGGCTTCTTAGCACGTGACCACAGAGTTAATTAGCTGAAATTTAACTTTACAGTCAAGCTTAGAGCACGACTGAAAGACACTGACGAAAGAAAATTATGACCAATATTTGAGAAGTAGAAGCATCGCATTATAGACAAAGAAACATACTTTCTTACTCTTATAAAGGTCAAGCATTTATGGGTGATATGTAAAATCAATTACAGATAAAACATTTAGCTAGTGTAAATAAGAAAAAATGCTACAGTATTCATTCTACCAACACACACACACACACACACACACACACACTAGATCCGTAATTGTGGTATATTTTTGGGGGGAGGGGGCTAGAGGGCATCATTGGTTCATCATGTGGGAGGTAAGGGGGCGAGCGAAACGATCATGCGCAGGTTGGGGAAATTTTTTGAAAACTAAACACATTTATAGGCATTTTAAGGCAAATAAGGAAAACATTACGGGGGCGGTGGGCTATAGCCCCCTTAAACCCCCAGATATTACGGCCCTGCACACACACACACACACACACACACACACATCAGTCCGATAGCTCAGTCGGTTAAAGCGCTGCGCTGCCGGGCTTCGCGGCGTGACAGGCACTCAGGCAGAGGTTCTAGCCCTGCTCAGGTTGGTTATTTTCCGCTGCCTATATAGGAGTGGTTACTGTCCTCCCTTGAGCAAGGAGGATGGGGTATGTGGTATGTGAGTTTCTGACAGTACCCAGAGATCGACTAATGAGCCTTGCTCTAATCGGAAGGGTACTTGCTGGCAATTGCAAGTCCAGCCCTATAGTTACCTAGAAGAGAGTGGACAGTGGTAAGTTAATGCTACGCCGCCCCAGCACTACCTTTTAGGCAGCCACGGTAGACGTGTTACATAACTCTTACTCCTTATTCAGTGCATGATCGATGCATCGATAATCAATATAGATAGAAGTACTGCCAAACTTTTGGTGATAGTGTTTTTCATAATTTTCTACTGTTTCGAGGGATAGTAGGCATTAGTAGTTACATATCGGATTCCTTCTGCCCTTTCTGAAAGAGAGGTATAGATAGATAGTTAGATACATGGATAGATCGAGAGAGAAAGTTCAAACACGGTCAACGAACTCACGTTTAGACTGACGTGGCTTCCAGCGATTAAAATAGACTGAACCAAACTCACTCTTGCCTCCACCACCCTCCGGACATTGCCTGGCCCGCGGTGCAATGACTATTTGCCTCCCTGTAGCCTATACGTCAACTCTAGATACATAATTAGTGGCTACTGCTCCTCTCTCTCTCTCTCTCTCTCTCTCTCGATAACTGATATTGTTCTTCTTCCTCTTACAGGCAGTTGATCATATGAAGATTGAATAAGATTATGCGAAGGTTAGGAAACATTTACACCCACACAAACCTCAACTCTCTCCTTGAGGAAGCGCATCCCTTCTTATTCTGTTAACCTGGAAAAAAAAATTGGTATCCAATTAATACATTCACGGTATGTATGCGATTACGACTTGTCTGTGAAGTTATAATGAATCTATTTACTCATACACTGTACGAATCTACATACACAAATTTAACTTCACCAATACTCCCACCCCAAAGAGTAGTGGTTAATTGACCATATATTATACTTATACATTCAAACAAATCTGACATAGCAGTAACAGACTCATGAAGTCCAACCCACAGTGAACATAAGAACACAAGAACACGAGTCTTCAAGAGACTGGTTGGCCTATACAAGGCAGCTCCCGTAATCCTAACCCCACCTTACCTCACTATCCATGACTTTATCCAACCTCCTCTTGAATGTATCTATGGTACTGGCACCCACATGGCTGCCAAGCCTGTTCCATTCATCCACCACTCTATTGGTAAACCAATTCTTGGCTGTCTTTGTTGAACCTGAATCTGCAATGTGGATGATCTCTGTTGATAATAGGAGAATCAAATGAGGAAGTAACCACTATGGTGAGCAACTGCTTGGCATAAGAAAACTACAAATTAAAAAAGGTTAATAATTGAATTATATGTAATAAATTATGCTTAAGCTTTATTCTAAAAATATACCTTATTCCGGCACGGGAAGTAGGTAGTCCATATTTTACGGTTTATAAAGTAGGTGAAATATATTTTATAAACTTACCATACTTATAAATTCATATCTAACATGCTCATCCAATTATAATCAAAGAAAATATGGGATAATGTAAACTTCAGCAATTAGTGTTGCCACAAAGCAATATGACAGAAGGCAAGCTGCTACTTTATGTAGTACTGCTTTGTCTTCACAGCAAGGATTCACTGTGATAAGCATTACATACAAAAATGAAGAGATGAAAGACAGATTCAGGGGCTGCAGCTAACAGGTACCATGTAACTGGAGGCGTGGTTATTGTCATGACCAGAAAAGATATTGAGTATTAGAGGTAGGTATGCACAACAAACTAAATCCTTCATCACATATATCACATGTGTTATAAAAATGGTAATGGACACAATATGACTGGGTTCTGTGTTTTGCATGGAGTTTTATCTGATTTCTCGTGCATGAATACAATTGGAAAGAAAACCGTACATATTCCAATGTAGGATGGACATTGCGAGGGCTCAATAGGGTGATATGATGGTGGGAATGGAGTAGTCTAATAGAAAGGGTGGGAGAACCAGAGCTGGGGAGAAGGGAAGCAGGAGGGGTGTCTCAGCAAAAAGGAGCAGAGGTTGGGAGATCTCATGAAGGTTTAGGGGAAAGGATGAAAGAGATGTGAGGGAATTCCCAAGTGATGATGTAAATGTCTCAGCAGGGGTCAGGATAGTCATGGGTAGTACAGGGTTTCTTGGGAGGATTCGGAGTGGGGGAAGAGGAAAAACTCCAAGAGGAGGGGGAGAGAGTAAGATTAGTTGTAGGCCTTTTGGGGAAGAAGGCAGGGGAGCACTGTTTAACTTAATGTGTTGGGATATGTTGTGGGAGGGTAGTTGAGTCAGAAGATGCAGTACAGGTTAGAAGGTTAAAATCTACAACTGAAAGGATTAGCTTATAAAATCAAAGGGACAACAGGAGGAGAGAAGAGAGGTGGGGGAGTAGAGGCAGGGAAGGAGGATGGATGAAGGGAAGAAACAGGGAGGGATGTGGTAGGACCAGTTGTAGTACATGAAGTGGTGAAAAAGTTAGCAGGGAGTTGAGCTGGGTGAGGGGGGTAGGGGTAAAGCCAAGGTGATAAGCTTCTTGTCAGGCTCCTCTTAGAGTTAGGTCAAATTTAAAGAGGAGTGTAGCAACTTCTGATTCAAAGTGGTGGGTAGGCCAGTCTAGGGAGATGTTATGTTATCCATTGTTGGTTGCACAGATCAGTGTTTTTGAAGGGCAAGTAGAATAATCATTGTCAGGTTCAGCACAAAGAGGGCAGTGTGCAGTGGATCTGCAGTATTTAGTAAAGTGGCCAAAATGCCACCATTTTTGGCACTGATGAAGGGGAGGAATGTACGGTTGGTCTTTGCAGTGAGTTCTACCTACATATGCTTCTTGAAGAAGGTCTTGTTCATTGAATACAATCTTGGCAATGTTTGTTAGAACAGTCAGAGCAACTGACGTTGTCAACTGACATGTGCCCGTGGCTATGAGGATGATAACATTGCAAATGTTCAGATGAGGACTGAGTGACACAGGGAAGGATTTCCCAATATAGTCTTTGAGGGACAGCACTCTCTTTTCTTGAGTTTCCATGTCAACAATTATCCGATAAGACTGGTCAGACTGAGTGTGAAAGGGTACCTTGTCCACTTGTCGTTAGATACATTTTTGGAAGAGAAGTGTGTTTTCTGAGTAATGAGCTGTAACAGGGATGTATGTATAAGTACCTGTTCCATTGTCAGGGGTCAGAGGAGAGGCAGAGATGGGAGAAGATAAGTACAGTGGATGGACAATAATGAGAGAGTTCATAGTCCAGACCATAGGTCTTTTTGGAAGAAAGTGTTAAAGGGTGGTTATGATGGAGTTATAAGTGGTAGGGGTACATGGAGGAGGTAAGAAGGAGAAGGGGAAGTGTGTACTCAGGAGGAGGAAGGTAATGAGGAGGATGGAAGGGAAGAGGGAAGAGACAGTTGGTCAGAAGACTGCAATCCATAGTCAAGGTTAAAAGTGAAGCTGGATCTGTGAAACCAAGGGAACCTGGGAATTTATTTATTAAAGGAGCTGCCCCTGAAGCCTCTGCAGCAGTGGGATTAATTTCATAACTGGCCATGGTGAGACCGAGAAAGTGGGGAATATAACCAGTCCGCTCCTCAAAACCCTTTATGAGGAGTAAGGGCAATGGAAAACATAGGGTATGTTGTGTTTATGGCACCTTCAGGCCACTCATGGCACAACACGTGGTTAGGCTTGCATCCTCTTGGCAAGGCTCTCACACCTTACGGAAAAAGGAGGATAGTGGGAGGTGGAGAAGGAGAGATACATGAAGAGGAAAAAAGACTATGAGGAAGGAAAATTTCAAGCAAAATTTGTTGGATCCGAAACACAGGTCCAAGGTCAAGGAGGTCGCAACATAATGATTGTGTAGAATGTAGATGATGTGGTGATGATGATATTTCATATCGTGTCCTGTCATACACCAGACACACAGGAGACTGAAGAAAACCTTGAAACAAATTAAAATTGTAGGAAATAACAAAACTATGTTCTTCTATGATTTTCACAATAGGGTTTGAAAACTGTACAAGTCAGATTTTAAAGGTTCTTGTGTTTATGATAGGCTGTGAAGTAGCCATTAATGGGATACAATCTCAGAGTTATTAAGCTAATTATAATTACTTGGTAGAAAATTGACTGCAGAATAAATTCTTTAGCTCTGGCACTCCATTCTCTACAATGCTCCATAAATGTTAGTAGGAACTCCCAACTTAATAAGTACAAGAATTTGCTCAATCTGCACATTCCCTATCAAATCACAAGCACACTTGCAAAACACACTGGCTGATGGTTATACACATGCTCAGGACACACAAGTGGTTGGTCAGCTAGTAACATATGTAATTTAAGGAATATGACAAAGACTTTACACATCATAGAATCATATATTCATAAGTTGTTACTCAATTCTGATGAATATGGTTGATGGATTAATAAAACTGTTTTCAAGACAATATCATCCATAAATAAGTCCCTTAAGGCCTTATACTGACCTAACCATTAGCTGGCTAAGGACATACAATTTAGGTACATAATCAAATAAAATTTACTGTGCTTATATAATCTTGTAACAATACATTCTTCAATGACATACTAAATTTAACTAAGATGCACTGCTAATGGACGGATTGCTATCTATGTAAGTTTGCAAAGCACCTGTTTGAAGGTATGTTTATATAACTTAATCTAATTTATATATATTTAGGAATGATATGACAAGAATATACAAAGACATTTATTGACATCATACTATCTTCAATCTGTTAAAGTGCAATTAATAAAAATCTGAAACCATATTTTAATACTGAAGAAAATTAATCTACATACGGAAAATCTTATAAAAATGTGTATAACTTAATCGAATATCTGAAATTCTGCTGAAGATTACCTCACGAAGAAGAAAAGTGTATCTGAAACAACATAGAACATAGGGCATAAAGCTCTCTGTTCTCAATGTTTAAGAAAAGTCTCTCACGTAGTAACAAATATTTCACCAAGTTTTTGTGTTACGCTGAGAGGATACAATTTCAACTTTAATATATCATGACTGACTATTCATGGGGACTTATATTTACAGTTAAAGAAGACACTCAAGGACCTAAATTAAAAAAAAAAATACATAATTGGATAAAATGCTGCTCCTAAATATATCACAGTAGCCAATTCAACTCAAATGAGTTTGAATTGTGCTAAGGTGGAAAATAAAAATCTGAAGAAAGAAGATTGTTCCATTGCATTAATGTATGGCCAACATTGGGATGGAGTTAGGTAGAAGCTATATAAAGACAGACTCTAGATGTAAGGAGAGCAAGCATTTAGCAAGGTCAACAAAACAGTGACAGTGGTTGCATGATATGGCAAGGGAGGTAACAATGACAGATGGGGGCAAAAATCTAAAAATATGAAGAAACTTTGATATGATGAAGTGAGAGATGGCAAGAAAGAATATTTAAACTTTCTATTGTTACCTTGAGCAGGCACCTTTAATGCTCTTCAATACTGTGATGATGTTTAAAGAACAAAATTCTGCCCAATGAAAAGTCTTAAATTATCACATAAGATCATAGTGTCCCTGCAGCTGTTTCCTGGGAAAATTAAGTCCCATAACTTTTTACATTTACATACAAAACAATACTTTGGAAAGTACTACATATTTACAGAACAAAGTGCTGGTTTTCAAGGGCAATTAATAGTTTATATAGTTGCTGTGTGCCATGTGAGAAAGGGCATAGTGGTTGAGTTTAAGTATCAGACTGGAGGTAGGTAGGGATGAGTAGTGTCCCCATGGCTCACAAACATCCACAGAAATGGAGAGATAAGGAACATAAAGACCAGAATAATGGAGAAAAGTCTAGAGACAGTGCAAAATATAACCATTCAGAGCTATTCAGATCTGCTCAGTGAAAATGATTCATTCAGTCTACTAAAACATAAGAGGCCCTACATGAAAGGCAGTGGCCAAATGGTCAGCTTGCAAAAGTGGTGATCCCAAGGAACTAAGTTCAAGTCCCACTGCAAGACGCTGGCAATTTTCAACCATCACCAAGTGTGGAATATTACCCACATGCTGTCCAGATCTTCAGTCAACCTTTACTACAGCAACTTGTCTACCCCTACATGGAGTATGCATGTTGCATGTCACAATGTTTCACAAAGCTTTCTTGGAGAGAGGGGGTCAATGCATTTCATCTCATCAACTCCTTTCTTCTTACTGTCTTCCACCTCTAAAATTATGCTGCAATAATGCTTCACTTTCTATCTTTTATCAATAATTTCATGCTAACTTCTCAACTTTTTACTTGCATGCCTCCACATTCCCATGGCTTTGCTGCACAAGCCTTTCTACACTAGCTCATCCCCATGCTGTGCAAATTTCTAATGCAAGAGTTAACCAGTATCTTCATTATTTTATCCCTTTCACTGGTAAACTTGGGAACAGCTTTCCTTCATCTGTATTTCTTTCTGTCTACAACTTGAACTCTTTCAAGAAGAGTGTCAAGACACCTTCCCTACTTAAATTTGACCCTCCTTTTTTTACTTATATCCTCTCAGCAAGAGAATTGTTTGTTTTTTCGCCTTAAGAGATGCTTCTTTGGCTCTAAAAACTTCTGAATAAATAAATAAAACCCCTAAAGTGCTATGGCTAACATATATATAAAAGCAGTTGGAATAACGTGCAGCTAACAAATACATAAAAGCAAATAGATAACCCTGCACTTTAGAAGCTTGCATATTTGTATGGAAATAGAAAACCCTATGTGCCCTTGTCAGTAAAGAAGATTAAGGATTACATCTGATCTTTTTACAAACACAAGACACATATGGAACATTCACAAAGACTTGACAACATAATTGGAGAAAATAGAGTAACAGTGACAAGACATTTGTGATTGTGTAGTTGATTTGTTATGATAGTCTCTCCATAATGACAAAGGCAAAATAAATGTGAAAATGAGTGGCATGAGAAATAATGTCTTATTTCAGCAATTATTTTTCTTGTCCTTGAGACAGGTATTATGAATACATATATCTTTATTACAGTGCATGCTGTAAGAGGTGACTAATAGCGCAGTGACACTGATGCAGGACACTTAACTCAGGGACTGGCCCAAGCTTAACTATTTGTCCCTGGAACACAACTCAGTAAGGTCCAACAGTTTTTTTTACTCTCCATCATGTCTCTGAAGAAAATGGGGGTCACTGATGATGGCAATAATAATGATCTTGACTGTTTAACCACAGTCTGTTTTTACTTTTTGGAGAAGGTCCTTCACAAGGTTCAGTGAAATTCATTATAAGGCATATATTTTAAGATGATGATAATATGTTTTAAATAACAACAATTAAATAGGAAACCCAACAGTTCCACTTTCAGATCAAGATTTCAATTATGTCTTATAAAGCATAAGTATTCAAACCTATTTTGCATTGCTTTGCATTCTCTTACAGATGTACAAAATGTGACTCTTGATGATTAAAGAAAAAAATAATAAAAACTTCTTATTGGTTAGACACTGGTCTTCACTTTCTTACTAATGAAATATTATGACTAGAAAATTATTACATAATAACATTAAAATAAACTTTTAGGTGTGAGGTTAAGATTGTGAAAATTTGGCACAATCCAAAACTGGAAGAGGATTTCATCACCACCATATGGCTCATAAATCTCTCTTGAGATGGATAAGATATATTAGTTTATTACAATATAATTATCACTTGGAGACTGAATATTCACTAACAGCAGTGGCAACATCTGGTCGGTCAAATGTAATCGTTGATGCTGTAGCAGGGAGTGGACTTGATATGCTGAGAGTTGGTAGTCTACCTTCTCTTGATGCTCTTATGGCCTGCAGCACAGCTACAAATTCCAACTCCCTCTGGGTTGGTCGTTCATTATCTAAACAGACCTCTGCAGCCCGCTGACCAAAAAGCTCTAGAACTTTGGTGCGATAATCAACTACTGTTGCTACTGGGTTGCCTGTGATTATGAGAATTTCTAGGCAAGGCAGGGCTGAGATATGGCTAACTTCTGCAATTTCACATATATTATTAGTTGAGACATTCAATGAGGCTAAAGAGTAAAGCTTGCTTAAACCTTGGAGAGAGGTCAAACTATTTTGTGACAAATCTAGATCGACGACATTTCCGAGTTTTGTATGCATACTCTCTAAAATAGAAAACATGTTATTAGAGAGATTAAGTGACACCAAATGAGGAAGCTTTGTCAAACTCTCTACTGAGGAGAGCTTATTGCAGCTCAAGTTTAGCTTCTCAATATTAGGAGCTAGGGCAATGGAGTCATCAATTTTTTTTATTTGATTACAGCTGATGTCAACATCGATGAGCATCAACCATTTATGAGGATCACTCCCCTCAACAGTTTCTCTGTACACAGAATCACACAGCAATATGTCTGACGTCTGTGTCATACCACTTTGGTTTACCTGCAAGGTTCTGGTTGTTCTCCTGACTGCTCCAAGGTGACCAATAGAAGAGGCATTGGCTTCAGTCAGTGTTAGAGTTTCAACATTTTTGAAAGTATTTAGTGTAAACGTTAAGTTATTCTGGATGATGTTGCTAGCCCTGTAAGGAAAATGAAAATGTGTGATAATGTGACCCCATTCCAGTGATCATTTTTATCTATTTTGTAGCATACCTTTTCCTAAATATGTAAGAAAACACATAAAAATATGGAAAGTATAATTGTTTTCTACAAAGAAATCTTCATCTATTTTATATAAATATTATAAATGGTTAAAAAACAGTAGTTGCAATTCCACAGCTGACTGATGAGAAATAAACTTCATCAAAATTACTCTGCTTTTGCGTGGGTGACAGAGTAGAGGAGGTTGAAGAAAAAAGGAGGACTTAAAAGAAAATATTACAGAGAAATGTGCCAGAAGAGGTTATAGAAAGACGAGAGAGAAAGTAAAAAGACAGTAAGAAGTTGATGAAAAGGTTGGTAAAAGAAAGTAGAGAGTGAGTATTTGAAGATTTAGATAAGATATCGGGAAAATATCTGGAAAACAAAAAACTACTGGAAAAAGTTAAAAAGAAGTGGAAAAAGAGTGACACTTATAGGGTGAAGGGAAGTGATGGGATCCTGTGAAAAGAAAGGATGAGATAGAGGAGGCATGTCAGCAAAATTCTGAAAAAGTGATGTGATGAATGAAAGTGTGGAAGAGAGCAAAGCTGACCAGTGTAGGAGTGGAGATTAATGTAGGGGGCATATACTCACAGGAAGAGGTGGAGAGGGGTGAGACAAAGAAGGCAATAAAAAAATGTTAAAAATAGGTAAGACCCATGACATTGATGGCATTAAAGCAGAAATGTTGAAATATGAAGGTGTAGTTGTGGAGTGGATGTTGTGGATAGAATCTAAAGAAAGAGCAGGGTAAGGTACTGGAAGACTGGAGAAAGCCATCACTGTGCCGCTATACAGAGGGAAAGGATGTAGTGATGAATGAAACAGCTGAAAGGGAGTGCATTTACTTAGTGTGACAGGAAAAGCTATGTGAGGGGTTTTAAATGAGATGATGACGGGTGAAATGTGGTGCTCTTTCAAGACTTAGACATGTGATGAGAATGAATAAGGATTACTTTGTGAAGAGAGTATACATGAGGGCAAGATTAAGGGAGAGGGTGTCAGGGGAAGACCACCAGTGATGTGGATTAATAGAGTGGACGAGTTTTGGAAAGCGATGGTAGGTGAGGGATTGTGCTAACAAGGAGTGCTGGAACTGGGAAATTTGGAGATGCTTATGCCACAACCACACCTCTGAGAGAAGCTCCCATGTAGGAACAGGGTGTTGGAGATATAAAAGATTTTGAGCCCTGTTTTCACGAGGATAAGATGAAGGGAGAGCTCTGAATGAGCATGAGAAGAAATTTAAAATCAGGGAAAATACTAATGCAGCGGTTCTCAATTACCTACTCCTATTCATTTTTAACTTCAACACCGTCTCAGATTATTGGTGTGCAATTAATTAAACATGAGCTACAGTGTATTAAAATGCAAAACAGTGGGAAAAATATGGGTACTAGTGATAACAATCAACACACCTGAAAGGCTGGTTACTTCCTTTGATGACAAGGTGTTTGACTTGAGACACAAAATCAACAACATGGCTGAAGTCGGTTTCATTTGCCGTTGCCACATTGGTGGGGAGAGGGTTCTTCAGGCGGTAGGAGAGGGCATGTAACTGTAGGCAAAATTAGCTAATAACATGTTGCTTAGCTGATCTTATAAACTCTATAGTTTAGTCAAAACTTTTGATAGATTAACATTCAATACTGTAAAAGAAGCTATAAAAGAGGCATTACATCATGGGACACCAATGATGAGCCTCACTGCCTGAGACATGGATGGCAGGCTAGAGTGATCACTTGCTCTCACACCAATTCTGGATGGAAGTGACAAAAGAGGAAAAGGTCAAAATGACTATAGATAGGAATGATTAAATGAGAAAAGTCAAAATTCCAAAGTATAACAACAACTTAAATTATATGGAATACCAGCAATTAGAAATGAAGGTAGGAAGGGCTCCTCGGATTTGCTTTGCCCAGAAAAATAATGATGTTCATAAAAACAAGGGCAGTGTATTTTCATCATTGTTACATTTAATTCAACATTACGAATTCTTAAACATCTTAGGAAAAAATAATGTTTAGTAATTATAAGCACATTAAATGCAAGGATAGGAACAACATATATCATGTAAAGTAGCCAATAGCTGCCTTATCAAAATTAAAATGATTTCAGGAATCATGGCTTGAAGGCCAAGGAGTGATTTCTTTCTATATATGTCTATTTTGTTCTATATGCTACATATCACTTCCTTTTAATTTGAATGAAATAATATAGACTTTTCATAAGGAAATAACAAGTGCCCAGGCCCCTTCTTTTTTTGCTTGATTCTGATTGGCCAAGTGGCAGCCAATCACTGTGCTGGAAACCGTTAGTCGGATTCAACCTTTGCCCAGGAAGCTCACATTGTTGCAGCTCCATGTGGAATGTACAAAAAATTATTACTACACTTCAAAATCACCATGAAACATAAACTTAATGCAATTTTGCCACTGAACATATCAAGTGCCTGATGTGTTAAGGACTACAATGAGACAAAAACAATAACCATTAGTATGCTGTTATCCAGAATATACATCAAAATATAAGCATTACTGTATAACATATTTTTCTCCATTCATCACACGATATCCATGTGAAAAATATAGAATGAATTTTATAGATAATGACCAAAGGATAACAATGTTGCTAAGAAAACATAGGTAGGCCTCATACAATTCTAGGTATTATTAGAAAACTATCAACATTACGCTGATACACAAGTCACGCTGCGGAGAGTGAGCTTCGTGAGCAAAGGCTGAATCAAACTAATGGTTTCCACTGACTGGCTGCCACTTGGTCAATCAAAACTGTAAAAAAATGATGGTGTGTGCTATATAAATAGAGGAACATGGAGGGAGAAGTGAGGGAGAAGGCTGGTTTGTTGCATATAACCATAATAACACTATTCCTCTATGTGCTGCGCTTGGATTTACGACCGTTGCTACACTGAATGTAAGGTTTATAGTCCATAGAAAAAAACTTTACGATACTGCATGTTGCATACTGCTGAACTTTGTTTTCCCATGAATCTTAATTGTGGTGCATTGGACCCTTTCTATGTGCAACACATCTCATATGATGTCTAAATTATTCCAGTGTAATGAACACTTCATGTTACCTATTGACATTAAATCATGAGAAGAAAGAAAAAAAGCGTGAAAAAAATGGCAATTTGTTGCCACTCTCGCCAGCCTGTATCTCTTTGTCCCGGCAGCTCACACCCTGGATACATTTATGAGTCAAGAAGAGCACCAGTAAGGTGGATTGAGAGGATTGAAGAATACTTGAGAGAGAGCAGAAGGAAATATGCAAATTTGCAAAAAGGGAGTGCACAAACAAAAACTGAAAATTTTTATGCCACTTTCAAGCCCTAAAGGGAAGTTCCCAGAGGGAATAGTGCATCAGAGCTAGAGGTCAACAGATATTTTATCAATATGTCATATGTACATACTTACTTGTAAACATATTGACTCCCTACCCTGCATCTAAAAGAGGTAAGGTATGATGATGACAAACTGCTAGTAATGGTAATGGTCAGGTATAAAAGCAAAGCAAGGTGTAATGAAGAGGCTGAAGTAGACCTCAAATTTTGCCTCTAATGTCAATTGATATATGTTTTAATAGTTTGCACTGTTAGTTATCTAATGTTCAACAGTTTCCTAAACTGATATTGATATACATTATGCTTATTGACTTCAAACACAAAGTATGAGAACTTTGGATACAACATGAATGTCAAGAGAAGCCAGATATGTGCTCTCAAAAACAGGAGCAGCTCTAGGAGGAATGGTTTATAGGCCAAGGAGGAGTAATTTCACTATAAACTTTATAACCTGTGACAACCTAAATATATCACACTAACCCACTTTACCTGTAAAGGAGTAAAGACAACTGGGTGACCTTCACTCAAAACATGGTCTCCTTCCTTAAAGAACTGCCGGGCCATGGACTGCAACAGGTGAGTCAGCTCATAGTGATGAAAGTCCAAGAACTCTGCTAATTCCCGGGGCAAGGTGTGGTGCATGAAGTCCATGATAGTCTGAAGGAAAATTGTATATGAAACAATACAAGAAAATCATTATTTTGTAAAACCCAGCATCTTGAGGGGCATGCCAGCACAACTAAGAGTCAGTCCCTAGCCTGAATAAATGGGGAAGGTTGCCTGACAGGGAGGGCATCCAAGACAATAAACTACTGTCACAGATCTCATAAACGGTAAGATGCACCACTTGCAGCTGGAAGGGGAAAATCTTCCTCACAGTCATTTGGCAGTGGCACCGTCGACTGATTAAAATGAGAAGCCCTGTGGCGGTGCATCTTCCCATTTATAGGATCTTTGGTATTACGACCAAATAGCAATAAATGGTACTGGAAATGGGAATAATTCACTTACATATGGATACGGTGAATGATGATTACTTTGCAAATTTCACAGACACACCATGCCAAAATAGTGGTATAAATTTTGTTAATGTAATAAAATAGTATACAGTAGTGTCACCTTGGTAACAAGTGAAAGTATGAGCAATGGAAATCCTAACATACATCTGCCATTTAAGGCTAACTAAAAATATACACAGACTAAGCCTAGCAAATTTAAACATAATGCAGTATAAAGCATAGTAAAGTACATGATATAAGAAATCAATAAATAAAACTAAAATTAGTTATCTTACTCAACTAATTAGGAGGGTAAATTTGCAAAGGGATGAGAGGGTATGTTTCAAGACTCCAAGCAGGACTACTGGGCCCCAGGAAGCCCCAGCCAATTTCCCAATGACCCAAACCTGTATACATCTCAGGAGTTTGCCACTGACATATTCCTATTATGTGCTTCATTGGGTAGCATTTCTGATTGTGCTTCTGCTAGCTTGTATTCAGGAGATATCAATAAAACTGATACTTAAAGCTTGATGGAGCAGCCAAAGCTGACGAGCTGACATCATCAGAGCTGCCATTTGCGTATTTGAAGAGGGTGACACAATCAATCAATCAATAGGGCCATTCGTCAGGGAGCACATCACCTTGCCCACCCTACAATGCTAAACTTAAGCCAAATCTCACCAAGTAATCACTAGTTTGATACAAAGTCATTCCAATAGAGGTGTTTAGGGTAGGGTAGCGCCTGGGCCCACGATGACTGGGCCCACCACGTCCGCCACGCTAATCACCACATTTCAGTTTTCACTCAGTGCTTTTTGGCTCCCAAATGCTGTCAAACTGTCCTGAAGACCAAGACCACCCCCGGACGGACTCTAGGCCGTCCAAGAAGCGAATCACGAAGAAGATGCATGAGCCCATGCAAGATGATGGCCACTACATAAACACTCGCGCGCTGCCATGCCAGGGCAGGCATCACCCCCACCCCCCACCTGGAAGAAGCCTTGGGCCAACCATCAGGCCCCACCAGGAAGATGCCTGCCGGCGCAACAGGCAACGACGTAAAAAAAAAAAAAATAATATTCCATCGTTTTGTGAAGGCACTCACTGCCAAAGGCATAATCTGCCTCTTCAAGTCAATGTCCATATCTCACAGCCACAGAGTAAGACAGGGAGCACAAGCGACTTAAAGATCCAGATCTTTATCCTTCTGCACAGGTATCGACAAAGCCATATACTTGTGCTCAGCGAGTTCATAATACTGTGGACCAATCCAATCTGCCATAAGACTTCTTGATGAGAGCCACTGTTGCTCTGCACTTCACTACTAAGGTAGCATGTGAAATTTCTAAGATATCAGTGTCCTTGAACAAGCTGTACTGTTTCATCTAATCAGCTTCCAAACACTTGTACTTTGGTCTTGGCTCAGAAGACATTAAGTCCCAATAACTTCTTCTCCTTGTCCAATACCTCAAGAGTTAGCACCAGAACCTCCTCTCCAGCTCAGAGGGTGAATATAGTGGGACTCCCTTGAGATGAGAAAGCCTGGTGATGGTGAGATCAGTAGGGGGTACATTTACTTCTTAGAAAGGCAATGATGCCTGTCTTAGAAGTTTTTATAGGTATCTTCAGCTAACTGCAACCATTTGTGGTTGAGGTTACTCCAGTTGATGAGTGTATAATGCGAGTGAGGATGAACCACCCCCTGGGCTTCATGTCTCTTGTTGCAGTGTACTCTCCTACAGAGGTGTTTGAAACTGAAGCGAAGATGTTCTACACTAAACTCAACTCTATATTTGACAAGTTCCCCACTCTCAACACACTCACTGTCTTGATGACTTCAGTGCTACTACTGGCACTGAAAAAGTTAATTATGGGTTATGTGTTGGTCCCCATGTTTCTAGTACCAGGAACACCAACAGCTCTCTCCTCTTGAGTTTTGCAAGATCCAGGAGGTTGAGAATTGCAGGTTCTTGGTACCAGACTGGAGCTGCACTGCTGGACCTGGTATTGCAATGCCAAAGTACCCAGGTAGCTAAGGAGATTGACCAAATCCTTGTATGAACTTGTTCAAGAATCCTCCAGAATTGCAGGGTTTTCTACAGTGCTGAGTTCTTTGCAACTGATCATAGACTTGTTGTTGCAACACTCAAGCTTCATATCAATCCAAGAAGAATCTTGAGATGTAAATATACTGAGTTTCACATCAAGAAACTGAAAGACTTGGCATGTGCACATGAGTATGTAGTGACAATCTCAGATCGATTCAATGTGCTCAGCACCCTTGAGAACCCTGAAAAACTAAGGGATACCTTCAAACAAGAAGCTCTTCAAGCTGCAAAGAGGTGCACTGAAGAGCGCCAGCCGTCAAGGAGTGATTTTGTCTCGGGGAAGATGCTGGAATATATAAAGAAGGGTCACACTGCCTAGCTTACTGGGAATAGGGACCAATGTAGGGCTATGTCATGTAGGACTAGAGCTCTCCTGAGGAGAGGCAAGGAGAGGTATGTTGGGAGTCTCACAGAGGATGTTGAAGGCCATTTCAATGCAAATGACTCCAACCTGTTTACAGAGCACTAAAGGAGCTCCGCTCCAAGCCTCCCTTTCAGGTGAGCATTATCCGAACAGCAGATGGTTGCTTTATATCAGACATGGATGGGCATAGGGCTATTTAGGCTGGGTACTCTGAGCAGCAGCTACACATGGTGGCCCCTCCAAGCAGGCATCTCACGGCTGCTGGGTTGCAAATGGCGGATGCTTATCCACCCATTGACAAAAGACCTACCTATTTTGATGAGGTCAGAGAGGCTGTAGCACAGTTGAGGGGTATAAAGGCAAGTGGCATTTTTAAAAACAGTGAAAAACTGCTCAAAACTAGAGGTGCAGCTATGATCCACAGGTTGCATGCGGTCTTGACAACCATATGGCAATCTGGTGCCATTCTTCCTGACTAGAAAAGGAGGCTAGTCATCTCTATTTGGAATGGAAAAGAAGATCACCACCAGGACTGGGAGTATGAATTTCATTGTGCTGAAATGATACTGAACCTTAAGGGTGGGCAGATTCAGCTGGGCGAGTGCATTCTTGAAGGTGGTGTATGTGTTGCCCAGAATCTGTCTGCAAGCCCGCTTTTGAACTTTCTCTAGTTGGCACTGCTGGGTCTTATTGATGGAGGACACCAAAGCAAGGGAGGCATAGAGAAGTCTGGGGATGATGAAGGTGGCGTACAGGTCCTTTAGCATCTGCTGGGGGCTCTAAGTGACTTCATGTGCCTCAACATGAAGAGTTTGTATGTAAGAAGCTGCCCTGATGATGGTGGTAACATGCTTGCCCCAGATCACTTTGCTGTCCAAAGTGACCCCAAGCAGTTTGGTGGACTGTGCGACCTACGGCGGGTGAGGACCATCCATCAGAGCTGGCGGTGGGATGTCGGTGGTGGAGGTGTGGAAATGCATCACCACCATCTTGTTAGTGTCAATGGTGACAGTTGTTTTGGGTCCAGCTCTGCAGTTGGTCGAGAGTGTTTGCAGGGGGCATGTAGTCAGGGGCTGTGTTTTTAATGGTGATGCCCACTGTAGTCATCCACATACTTCCAGCAGTGAGGGGCGTCCATCATCATTAATGAGGACGAATAAACACAGCGGTCCCATGTGCATCCCTTGGAGCACCCCAGCAGTGTGTGTGTGTGTGTGTAAATATTTACTGTAGCACTTTTACTTATGTCACCCACTCCCAAAAATCCTGAACACCCTAAAAAATGTACATACCTGGATATAAAGCTCTAAATCAGATCTTCTCTTCTCTATAAAAGAAGGGTCTTTGTTTCCTATGATTTTCTTTGGTGGTAGCAGATCCTTTGCAACTCCATGATTGCTGACAAGCTTTTCATGGAGCTCAGCGAAGGCATTATAACGCTGCTTGACTGACCAGCGGATGCCTCCCACACACAGACTAATAACGTACAATGTGACGCCATCGGACGGTTGTGTGCTTGGGATGCAGATTTCTACATTATGTTCTGGGCTCAACGATGCCATCTGTAAAAGAATACTGTCATGAATACTTAATAAAGCTGTTAAAATGCAACAAATGAACTACTAGCCAGGAAAAAGACATTAATAAGTAGAATAAATGCCTGTCACTAACTTAGTAGGTATACAGTAGAGGTTACACTGTGCTGGATACATATTTTTTTATATTAGCCTTTTTGGTGTTGGAAAATTAGTGGTGACTTTAACCCTTTCATTGCTAAACACTTGCAGTGGGCGTTAGGCGTATTTGCTGGTGGCGCTAAACGCTCGCAGCGACCTCCAGCCACACTCAAATCTCCCGCGTATGAGAGTGTTCCAACACTAATTCTCACAACACAGGATTGCCAATTGAGTGGGTTCTTCACTAAATTTGGTGGAAAATCATGTCAGCCCAGCGCGGAAAATCTACGGATGAGCAACTGGTGGATGTTAATTGTTGACCAATATAGCGACATTTTTGCATAGCTTCACCTATCACATGACTGATATTTTGACCAAATAGTTGTAAATTTTGCAGTTGGCAATACTGCCCTGCCAGCACCCCATCATCAAGAGTCTACAGTAGTTGCCTTACGGTTGACCGTCGCTCACGTATAAATGTACGTCTTCACAGGCAACACCCCCTGAACGTGCCTGTACTTTCGCAGGAGATGCTTACATTACTGAATCGTATAGATCTTGGCCTCCTCTTTCCAATGGTGTTTTTGTTTTTTTAGCTGTGATGAATAGTTTTTGAGATACAGCGGTTAAAAGAGCGAGCACTAGCGTCAGTTGCTGGTGGTGCTAAAGGCTCGCTGCGAGTGCCAGTCGCGCTCACAGCAAAAAACACTCCCTAAACGTGCCTGTACGTTCGCAGGAGAGGCTTTCATAACCGAATCTTATAGATCTTGGCCTCCTTTTTCCTATGGTGTTTTTATTTTGTAACTGTGATAAATAGTTTTTGAGATATAGCGGTTAAAAGAGATCCCCTTCCCCCGCTGGGGTGCCCGAGCGCGCCTGAGGGGAGTCTCGTTGCGAGCGCTTAGCAATGAAAGGGTTAAGTGACCTATGGGAGACATCTTTTATAGTCTGGATCATAGAACCCTACCCATAACCAGGAGCACTCAGAATCAATGCAAAAAACGTACCATATCACCAAATTAAAAACATGTTTAAGCTTCTCCTTTCAGACTGATATACTCCTTCCTTCCTTCCTTCAGAGATTGCTTCCTCTAGCAAACTCTGACAAGACATGAGGAACTGCACCTACTATGCAACGACTACGACATATTTTCTCTTCAAGATCTTAAAGGTCAAGGTCATTGAACCCTCTATGATATGGTAGGTCTATACTATAAGTAGGCTGGAGGTATTTATAGGTATTGCGGGGAATATGGAGATTAGCATGGCCTCCTCCAACGCCATTGACAATAACAGCACAGTGGGAAGCCCATCAGATATATACGTAAGCAACTGAACTAAACAAATCTATCAAAACTAACTCTTTCCTAACCTGACTTAACTATATCAAGCCTAATATAACCTAACCTGACCTCTCCATTCCCAAAAAATAATGAGCTAGACTGTGCTCAAAAACTTTATGCATCAATATTTTGTAGGTTTAGTTTTCTGGAAGTTATTGGTTAGTGCACTGCAATGCAAAAAAATAAAATACAACACAATGTCAGTCTTAACCTCATGCGAGATGCTGATATTTATTTCCACATTATCCAACACTGCCAGCCTAAGAAATGTAAAGTTCATAGTCCCTAAATTTTCCAGTCCACCTTTTGAAATGAAAGTACCATACCAGGTTCAACATTCAAAGGAGACATAGGTGAGGTTGATGGCAAAAAACTTACTGTATGTATATTTAAAATTATCTGTAAAGTATACTGAAAGGGCTATTACACTGGACAAATTTTCCATGGATCTTCAGTCAAACCACTTCCAAAGTTACGGCAGATTTCACCGAAGGACGACGGTATTACTCACCATCATCATCAGCAGCAATAACAAAAAACATGCGAGAACCACACTAGCAGAAATCGTAGTTTGGCTGAAGATCCACGGAAAATTTGCCCAGTGTAATAGCCCCGGTAGCAGCGATGGGCCAAATTTGTGGCTTTACCGTGTAGCAGCAATGGGCCAAATTTTTCCCTTGATATAAACCCCCAAAAATAGATGATGCATAAACTGATCACAAATGCGTTGATATATGTTATGAAACGGTTTGCGTAAGTGATGATTTTTTCTCATTTTTCTCGCTTAGCCTTTAAGAAACACGTTCCCCGCAGCTACCGGGTTAAAATTATCTGTAAAGTACACTAAGGCATCCCCTCACCAACTGTCACTTTCACTTTGATGCTCACTGGCACTGATCATGTGTCCTTCAAACAGGATGCATTCTGAAAGACTTCCAATGTTAATGGTGTGGTACTTAAAGAAAATGTTGCATATTCACAAACTTTTTTACACTAGTTTTCCTCGTGAACCTTAATTAAAGCAGTACAGTTCAGAGCAAGCAATTGGGCACTACGAGGTGTCTCTGTACCAGGCCTTGCACTCCTCTATTACTGATATCAAGAAGGGAAAGTTTCATAGCATCTGTAGTTTAAATCACATGCCAATTATCTAGTATTTATAACTCTCTTCACTGCATGAGACTGCCTGTATAAGGAGAAATAAACGGGCATTGATCATAATGGGAAAAATATTTCAAGAGCAAATGTTTCATATACGATTTAAGTGTTCATTATTAAACTCTGCACTCCTCAAAACACATATTCGATCATCTCACCTGCGGGAATTGATTGTGTCTAGGAAGGATGTAGTAGCCTGGAGGGGTGAAGGAAGGGGGTGCTTTCTTGCGTCACTCCATGCAGAACCTCGGGTCAGTCATCAGCTGATCGGCGGCGGCTTTGCAACGGCGCCTCTTTGTTTACTTTGCTGCACCGCGCGGGATGCAAGAACCTTTGAATATATAGAACAGAGCAACGGACGCAGACAGATAGATAGAATGACACACTGACAGACAGGCAGACAGATATATGAACAGTAAACACAATTCCCTTTAAACACAACTCCCTTTAAACATAACTCCCTTAAACATAACTCCCTAGCTTTTAAACACAATTCCCTTTAAACACAACTCCCATTAAACACATCTCCCTTGTAATACAACTCCCTTTAAACACAACTCCCCTTAAACGCAGTTCCCTTTAAACACAACTCCCGTTAAACAACTCACTTTAAATACAATTCCCTTTAAACACAACTCCCTTGAAACACAACTCCCTTGAAACACAACTCCCTTGAAATACAATTCCCTTTAAACACATCTCCCTTGTAACACAACTCTTTTTAAACACATCTCCCTTTAAACACAACTCCTTTTAAATACTGCTCCCTTGAAACACAACTCCCTTGAAATACAATTCCCTCTAAACACATCTCCCTTGTAACACGTACAACTCTTTTTAAACACATCTCCCTTGTAACACGTACAACTCTTTTTAAACACATCTCCTTTTAAACACAACTCCCTTTAATGACAAGGGCGCCGCAGAATCAAAAGAGTAGGCTAAGCTGTCCATTACTTGAGATGTCACTGTACAAAGGCATATTGCATGATAAATATTTGTATGCTCTTAACAAGCAGACAGCAATTTCTGACGAAGTAATATTGCTTTTCTAATCAAAACTAGGATTTTTGTTAAGTATAATCACACACTGTCCTGCCTGGGGATTGGGATGGCATGTTCCTCCCTTCACCCTTGTTGTTTACCTGCAACAATAAGTTATCAATCATCATCAATCATTAAGCTATCCTTTCGGAGAATTTCCTCATGATATTAGCGACTTTCAGCGACATTTTGCGACAAGTAGTAACTGAGAGTTGGCAACGCTGGGCCGGACTTCCCGCGTTTTTCGTCTGCACAGCAACACGCAACACCTCCCGAGTCCTCCCCCCACAGTGACCGTTCCACCGGTAAACACACCACCTACATCAAGGTAAAATGTCGTGATACGTTTAGTGAAGGATATGTTAACCTCTACCTCCATGGAATTTAAGGAAGGGTGTAGGACATTACAGACAGGACGTTCAGTGTCATACACCCTGACGCAGAACATTGCGACACAGTGCTTACGTTTTACATTCAAATATTGGTCCTTTTCTTCCTTGCACAGTGCACACAGTGATGAAGTGAACTATTAAAACGTAGTATGGAGAATTCCTAAATGCCCGTTTGCTATTATACTCCCTTGATAATAATTCCCTTACCAAGGCCTCTTATATTGCTTTACTTCTCTAGTTTACTTGTGTGTATATAGTAGACTACCATCCAACACGCAGTGCAGTGGAACGCCAGCACTCCTCGGGCGAGCAGCCGGGTGGCCCTTCTACGGAGGCGAGGTGGACCCGTGGAGTCGTCCTCGCTTAGGGCCACCCCTCCGTGGTCAAGTCGACCGGTCGGCTGCTCGCACGAGTACCGCTACGGGTGTCTGCTGGGCGCCTGCCCAGAGAGCCCGTGCCTCCGTCGCTGCTCGCCGGCTTTTACCCGTGGCTGTGGCGGCGGCGGAAGCTTTCCTGCACGCCAGCGGCAGGTTCCCCCCTGCGACGGGCCGTCGCATAGACAAAGGCCCGTTCCCCCTTTTTAAGGGGGTAAACCCTAAAAGAAGAAGAAGAACACGCAGTACAGTGGAACGCCAGCACTCCTCGGGCGAGCAGCCGGGTGGCCCTACGGCCCTACGGAGGCGAGGTGGACGGTGGACCCGTGGGGTCATCCTCGCTTTGGGCCACCCCTCCGCGATCAAGTCGACCGGTCGGCTGCTCGCACGAGTACCCGGTCTGCTAGGGATGGGCAAGTACCGTTAATTTGAGTACCGATAGTACCGGTACCGAAACTCAAGTACCGTTTGTACCGGTACCGGTACCGGTACCCGATGGAGTTTTTTTTTCTTAATGACTTCTGATGAAATTCCCAAATAAATTTCCTGTAAAGAAAACTCTCTCTCTCTCCTTCAACTTAATATCAACTAGAGTAGAAATGCAACGTTTAGGAGCCTTCTGATTAATGTAAAATCACTTAGGTTTAAGGACAGACCACCTAGTCTGGACCATGGGGTCTGTGTGGTCTGATTTTTTGTAAATCTATGTAAATCTCTCTCTCTCTCTCTCTCTCTCTCTCTCTCTCTCTCTCTCTCTCTCTCTCTCTCTGAATGAAGTGAATATTTATTTTTTCGATATAAAAAATAGCATGTATAGTTATTATGGATGTACTCGATCATAGTCTAATAACAATAACAATATTTATTAGCAACCTAAAAAAGAAAAAGAATCGGACATGAAGAATTATCCAGTAACTCCAATAAATAAATAAAATAATAAAATAATGGAAACGGGAGCTGTGATGGAAACGGAAAGTAGGACAAAATGGTGGGAACTTGGGGAGACGGTCAGCGGGGCAGTGACTCAGCGTCTACACACAGGGCCCATACTACATGGAGGCGGGCGAGCGCCGAGCGTCACTAAGATCCAAACGGTACCGGTACTAGCGGCAATGCGCAGTGCCAAGTGAGCATAAAAACTTCCCGGAACCCAAGTGATCATGAGGCTTCGCGGTACCAGGTACCGATACCAGGTACCGGTACCTGGTACCGGTGCCTCTCTCTGAATGAAGTGAATATTTATTTTTTCGATAAAAAAATAGCATGTATAGTTATTATGGATGTACTCGATCATAGTCTAATAACAATAACAATATTTATTAGCAACCTAAAAAAAAATCGGACATGAAGAATTATCAATAAATCCAATAAATAAATCCGAGCAACTGGTACCGTACCGAGCAATCTGGTACCGATACCGTACCGTTTAGCTGGTACCGTTAGTACCGGTACTGGTACCGGTACCTGCCCACCCCTAGTGTCTGCTGGGCGCCTGCCCAGAGAGCTCGTGCCTTCGTCGCTGCTCGCCGGCTATTACCCGTGGCTGTGGCGGCGGCGGAGGTGTCCCTACACCCGCCGCACGCCAACGGCGGGTTCCCCCCTGCGACGGGCCGTCGCAAGACAAAGGCCCGTTCCCCCTATTTAGGGGGTAAATCATTAGAAGAAGAAGAACACGCAGTATCTAGTCCATCCAACACACGTTAGACTACAGTCCAACACACAGTAGGCTACCATCCAACACACATTAGACTACAATCCAACACACATTAGGCTACCATCCAACACACATTAGACTACAATCCAACACACAGTAGGCTACCATCCAACACACATTATACTACAATCCAACACACAGTAGGCTACCATCCAACACACATTAGACTACAATCCAACACACAGTAGGCTACCATCCAACACACATTATACTACAATCCAACACGCAGTTGGCTACCATCCAACACACATTAGACTACAATCCAATACACAGTAGGCTACCATCCAACACACATTAGACTACAATCCAACACACAGTAGGCTACCATCCAACACACATTAGACTACAATCCAACACACAGTAGGCTACCATGCAACACACATTATACTACAATCCAACACACAGTAGGCTACCATCCAACACACATTAGACTACAATCCAACACACAGTAGGCTACCATCCAACACACATTAGACTACAATCCAACACACAGTAGGCTACCATCCAACACACATTAGACTACAATCCAACACGCAGTAGGCTACCATCCAACACACATTAGACTACAATCCAATACACAGTAGGCTACCATCCAACACACATTAGACTACAATCCAACACACAGTAGGCTACCAATAAAAAAAAGCCTACCATCCAACACAAATTAGACTACAATCCAACATGCAGTAGGGGAACAAAAACACACACATTAGACTACAATCCAACACCCAGTAGGCTACCATCCAACACACATTGGACTACGATCCGTTAGTTTATTGGTGAGGTTTTGTTAGATTGTAAATAGTTTCAACAAGGCAGGTAGATTATTTTCCAGTAGCCTACATATTAGATTACAACCCAACACGGTATGTTAATTGCCTTTTCTTTAGTTTCGTATAGTTGCACCATATTGTTATCATTAGGTATATGCATTCCGTACCCAAACTATAATACGGGGGCGAAATAGTCTATTGGATGCGGAGCGTGATCCTCCACAATTAGCCTACCCCAAAATAATGTTGCTCTGAATTACTAATGGTTATTGCAACATATCCGAGAAAAGGGTACCATACCATCTCATATCTTTATCTCTGCATGATGAATAAAGTATTAGTAAATAGCTCACATATTGAGACAATTTATTACAACACAATAGGCCGCCTTTGGAATCTGACCCTGGGATGGAAGAAATCGTGGGATAGTGGGAAGGTTGGGAGAGGGATGTGACAGGATGGAAGAACTTGTTGGGTGGTGGGAAGGGAGCGGGGGTGGTGTTGAGGAAAGTTTCGTAGAGGGTGGGTAAGGGAAGGGACGGGACGGAAGAGATCACGGTGCAGGGGGAAGGGGCAGGAGGCGAACTTCAGGAGCCGTGGCAGTGTTTCAACAGCTGTTACGTGATGGATGGCGGCAGGAGGGACGCTGGTAAATAAGTTTCCTTGGTGTGAGTTTTTTTTAATTTTTTTATCCCGCGTGTGTCTCCTTGTGAGCTGAGGAGGCTCTTTGTCGCGGCCTCCGATATTCTCGCCAATTCGTCTTTTAAAGTATATTTTCCCTAAGAGGCGGGGAGAAAATCGTAAGAAAAGACATTTTTAATACGGAAGAGGATATGTGGCCCAGAGGATTAGCTATAGGAGACGTGGTGATTCGCGGATTCAGGAAAGAAAAAGAAATCAGCCCGAAGACGGATGAATAAAACGAGGATAAAATAAAGAGAAATCAAAGGCTCAACACGGTGCTTTCCGAGACGGAGAGTTCACACATCACAGAAATGTATTGGCGCCAAACTCACTTGCAGCGCGGGTGGGCGGGTCGGGGTGGGGTGGGGGCAATGTATCTTATCCAAGCCCGTTTGTCTGCTTCTCCCTCCCCCCTCTTCCCGTTCCCCGTGTCTGGCCTCCCTCTCCCTGCCCCCCTTCCCCTTTCTTTTCATGCCACCTTTTCTGCCTCCCAACATCGTCGTATTTCTGGCGGTCGATCTGCGTTATCTGTAGTCTCTTGGAAACTTCGACCCGCCCCCCGGAACTGTAAATGGTTTATTATGCGACTGGAGTGATTAGATGCGTGTAAGGGAATAAACAACCAAGTGAGGGGCGAGTAGGTTAGGCAGTGGAAAGTTGCCTAACTGAATATGAGTCGAATTTTTCTTTATTCATTATAATAATTATCTTTCATGGTGCGGTGGTTAGCACGAGTAGCTACGAATCCGCAGGCCTAGATTCAAATCCAAACCCGGGGACTCGGCGCACAGTCCACCCAGCTGTTCATTCTCCTATTTCTGGTTGGTCGATAAATGGGTACCTGGGGAATCTGGGGAAGGTAAACTGTGGTAACTAGGATGTCACACCAGCCCTGTGTCATGGGGTGATGGGTTAATTACCCACTACAGACGTAAGAGCCAGTGTGACAAAGATTAGCACGGAGGCCACGATCAGTAGTATACACACACACGTTATCTATTATAGCTCTCTCTCTATATATCTATCTATCTATATTTATGTGTGTGAGAGAGAGAGAGAGAGAGAGAGAGAGAGAGAGAGAGAGAGAGAGAGAGAGAGAGAAAGACTCATACAATTTGAAACATTCCATTTGCATCGCAGAGTAAAAATAAGTTATTAATATTGGAGAGGAGTTGAAACAAATGAATGCTGCTCTGACGCGCCTGGCTGCCCCTCTTTCGTTTTAAAGTACAGGGAAAAATATAGTTGATAAGAATCCCAATAAAAACTGGAAAACACTGTAGGAATTTTAGAACTTTACCATCGAATAGGTTTGCTGAACATGTAATTCTAAAAAGTTTCTACTGTCATTCCGCTTGACACACACACAAACACAAAAAATATCAGGCAATTAATATGCTGAACTGAGTACTTTTGAATTGTATGTTTAAGAGTGGCACAACTTCATTTATTCCACAGATCATAAGGTAGTAGTCCGATCAGTCTCAGAGGTGCAGCAAAACTCAGCGCAGACTTATTATATCCGTGAATAATTGTTTCATGGCGTCTGTTAACCTGTTCCTCTTCAATAACACGAGTAGGTGCATAGCTTTGACGTTTTGCCTCTGCTGTTGGTTGATTCCTTTGTAAGTGGCTTTCAGGGACTCGCACAGAGACGGAATATTCGAAGAACACAAATACTTTAAAAGAGCTAAAAGGGCTATTTGGAGTGCTGGAATCACGGATGTTTGGAAACACGTGTTGTATTACAATTGACAGCAATTTTCAGGGCCTGCTCTGTGTGTGTGTGTGTGTGTGTGTGTGTGTGTGTGTGTGTGTGTTTAACTTTACTCCTTGAATAGTTTTCTACCTGACCTCTCCCTATTTATCTGCTTAATTAGATCTCTTGATTCACTCTACTATCTTGTTTATCTCCCCATCTCTCTCTCTCTCTCTCTCTCTCTCTCTCTCTCTCTCTCTCTCTCTCTCTCTCTCTCTCTCTCTCTCTCTCTCTCTCTCTCTCTCTCTCTCTCTCTCCCTGATTGATGTTGCCTATAAAGTAAATTTCCTAGACGAAAGGGAGAGTTTAAGCTTGAAAAAGAACCCAGTTTGGCTCTTTACTTTTCTTGAAGGAGACTTGCGGGCTGGGGAGTGGTGGGCGTAAAGGCTTGAGGCTCGTGGGCGGGGAAGTTTATGGGTGGGGAGGAAGGCAAGCAAAGCGGACGGGGTGTTGGGTGGGTGGGACTAACGTTGGTGAAGGTGGAGGTAGATTATGGATGGGTACGGCGGTGGGTATTAGTGTATCAATATTTTCATGGTAATTCGACTCTTCTTAAGTGTGTGTTCATCAATAGGTTTTGTCCCACACCCGGTGACAACAGTGGGGTTAGGAAAAGTGTGTGTGGCAGTGAGATTGTATAAGCGTATTCATCTTGAGGAAGCTGCTTTGTCTTGATTTTCAGTATATGTTCATCAGCACCAGTGCGGGTTCTAGACTTTCCGAGGCCCTATGCACTCTTGAACGCATCAAGTTATGCTAGATAAGGTTAGATTAGGTTTGATTAATGTTGCATGGATGACTTTGTGGGAATCAGAAATACAGAAAATCCTAATGGTTATTTTTGGGCTACAGCCGAGCGTCTTCACTTGCGCCTGGTTTATTAGACGTCGTATTACAGTCTTCGCCAACAATAATGTTGTTGATTTGTCGTTTTTGATTCGTTTTTCAAGGCGTGGTTAGTTGGTTTTATTGATTATCATATATCGCTTTTTACGAATGAGTTTGCAATATGTCGACTTAATACTTGTAATTAACTCCTTCCCAAAAATGGAGCTAGAAAGTCAAACTAGCCACATAAATGTTAATGAGTACTAACACGACGTTTACAAAATCAAGTGTTGGTGTGCACATAACCGTAGAAAGATCGGAAATCTGCGGAAGGGGAAACAAACAGGTGGTGAGGATCAGAGATGAACAGAGAGCCAAGTGTGAGGGGAAGAGTATGTGAGATGATCATGCAACGTTGCCAGGTTGTCGTACTCTGCCTCTTATGTTTGCCGATTTCCGACCCCAAAACGGCTTTCATCACCCAAATAACTGCCTTCATATATGGTTATCGTTTGAGTGGTTAATTATTGGTGCTTTTTGGCAATAATTATGGGCCAGAAACCGGTAAATACGCTGCTCTGAGTACGATAATCTGGCAGAGGTGGTGAGATGAATCACGAAGGGCACGACACATAAGGGTAGGAAGCTGAAAGGATGCTGCAAAACGAATGCAGGTTTTCTTCTAATAAGGCCATGGAGAGAGGTGGGCGGGGAGGCAGACTAATTGGGGGTGGGGGGGAGGGGGGAGGGTAAAGGCGGACACAAGAAGCCAAATGTGGGGGAAGAGAAATGCATAAGGAATATGATAAAGAAGACATATATATATATAGACGAGGAGGCTGGGAAAACACACTAAAAGCAATGCATATTTTGTCCAATGTGAATGTATGAGAGGAGGGGGCGAACTCATGGACATACGGAAAAGCCATAAGAAGGGGAGGTTGGAAAGATACTACAAAAATAATTCAGGTTTGGCTTATGTGAATGTTGGAGAGAGGAGGGCAAGCTGAAAGGCCATAGGACAAGACATGAGGAGGGGAGATTGGAAGGATACCACAAAAACAAGGCTGAATTTTTCCCGTGTGAACTCATGGACATATGGAAAAGCCATTAGAAAGGTTTTTTTTTTTTTTTTTTTTTACATTGCTGCCTATTGCGCCGGTAGGCTTCTTCCCGGTGGATCCTGATGGTCGGTCCAAGGCTTCATTCCGGTGGGTCCTGATGGTCAGCCCAGCCCGTTCTGGCGCAGGCGAGTGTTTTTAGTGGCGCCATCTTGCATTGGCTCATGCTGCCCTCCCAGAGCAAAAATAGTTCAGGTTTGGCTTACGTGAATGTTAGAGGCAAGCTGAGGGGCCATAGGACAAGACATGAGGAAGGGAGATTGGAAGGATGCCACAAAAACAATGCTAATTTTTTTTCCCGTGTGAGTGTATCGGTGGATCAGGGTATAGATGAAATGAAACACATACCACCTGGACGGGTGAATTAATGATACCTGGAAGAGGGACAACACGAGCCGAACGATCAGTGTAGGGCCGAATGCACCCTTTACGTTTGAACAGAGCCGAGTGTGTGCGTGGGACGAACCGAATCCTCCAGTCCGCAGGGGAGAGGGAGCCTGGGTCATTTGTGTATTCATTCCTGTATTGATTATTGATGCTGCATTACTATTGTTATTGTTATTGTATCCCTTTTAGGGCGAGGCTGATTGAAAGGAGGAGGAGGATAAAGAGGAAGAGGAAGAGGAGAAAGAGCCAGAGGAGGAAAGAGAAGCAGCACAGTGTCGGCAGCCTCGATAAGAAAAGGGAGAAATATGAAGACAAAAAATAAACAGCTGAAGGAGTTGAGTAGGTAGACGGTGGTTGCTTCCTTCAAACGTCGACTCTTTTGGTCTAGACATGGAGAGGAAAAACTATTTGGTATTTTTCCTTGTGTGTTTGTCTGTGTGGGGGTGGCGGGGAGGGGGTTGATTTTTTTCTTTCCATCTTCCATTTTTTTTCGTGTCTTGATGCAGCTCCTTCATAGAGCCGAGGCCACGTGAAGGAAAACTCAAGGTCCGTTAATATTAGCCTTCGGCGAACTCTCCTCTCTACCTATGCGAGGAGATACAGAAAGGAGAGAGAGAATGGCCAATGGAAATGGATGCCGTAGGACGGGCTGCTCAACTTTTAAGAGCAAAGGTTCAGTTAGACAAGTTCAAATGTATGCAGAGGTCCGGATAATACTGCAACTGGACCCCAGGGTCCAGGAGTAGAATAAAATATAATTAAATAACATGAATGGCCTGGCAATGGATTCTGTCGAGGAAATAGACTTGCAAAAATTCATCGCCAGGACATTTATGTTATTTAACTATTTTCTACTCCTGGAGTCAGGGTCCAGCGACAACACTCAGAAGGTCCGGATTCGGACCGCGGGCCGCCAGTTGAGTAGCCCTGCTATAGACTACTAAGGGATTGACTGGCAATTGTGTGCAAACCACAAGACCGACTAGAACTTGTTAATATATAATCGTGATATACAAATGATGACGGATGTGGTCTAGACAGTGAACGAATTTATTAACAACTGTGTAAATTAGAAGTGACACCTTTATAAATGAACATGATAATTAAGTGAATGATTTTGTACTTATTTACAGAGCATGATGACTAATGCCAGAGTGGGGAATCAGAAGTGTGTAACTTCAGTGTGAATTCAGTTGAATCACTTACTCCCCCAAGAAGGGAAGCCCGTACAAAACGAGTAGCAAAGCCATTGTTTTGGTCATTTTCTTCGTTTCCACCAATAGTGCTATCCTCCCCTCATCGCCTCTACTGCTCCCTTCCAGTACCAATGCCGTCTACCTGCTGCATTTTTGACGCGTGTGACTGACTGATTGACGTAACGGAGTTATTATTTGTTTCCTCGTAAATGTAATGAGCGGCAATCTTCTGAATACGGCCTAACTAGATGATAGAAGTACATATTTAGTATGGAACTAGAATAAATGTCTATGTGCATGATTTACTGAGTGATGTATAAAATGACTGACTGGCTGGCCTCTCAGTTTATTCAGCGGACTACTGACTGTTAGCAACCACCCAAACAGGACTACGTGGCTTCATGGCCTAGGAGAGGAAACCAGTAATATTTAGTAACTTATTACAACCACATAATTATACCACTGTGGCTTCCTTCCATTTCTCCACATCCCTCTTTCCTTCTCTTCTATTTCTTTCCACATTTTGCACTTTTCCACATTTCTCCTTAATTACCCTTCCCCTTCCTTCGCCACATTCCTTTTTTTCCTTCTCCTTTCTTTCCACATCTTGCACTGTTCCGCATCTCTCCTCAAAACTCTTCTCTTCCTCCCCCTATTCTCCTTTTCTCCACACATTTCCACATCTCTCGACGTTCTCTTCTTCCTCCCCTCTTCCCTTCTCTTTTTCTCTTTCTTTCCACATTCCCTTGCACTCCATCCCTCTTTTCTACTCCTTTTCTCTTTCTTTCTACAACTTGCACTTTTCCACGTCTCCCCCCAACACGTTCTTCTTCCTCCTTTCCTCCTGTCTCTCGCTGCCTCCGTCTCCCTTGTGATCTGACGTCGTTTTTTTCCTCCGTGCCGCCCCGCGCCGGCAAAAGTTACTCTCGGGCGTAACTTTGATAGTCAGCAGCATCTCGTGGGATATCAGATAGGAGCTCTCCCCGAAGTATTAATGTAAGTAGTGTGTGTGTGTGTGTGTGTGTGTTCGTGCTTCGAATAGTTTTAGATACGATAACTTTCTTATAAAAATAATGTCTCATGTTCACGAGTTGCCAATTCGTCCATAAGTATGAAGCTTCAGAACAATAAATTAGTGGAGAGAGAGAGAGAGAGAGAGAGAGAGAGAGAGAGAGAGAGAGAGAGAGAGAGAGAGAATAGTTTACTGTCATGGAATCTTACTTTTAACTGTTCTACAATAATTTAGAAGAAAATATTGCACGATTTACATATTTCTGATTCTCAAAGGCAACACTTCACACACACACACACACACACACACAATCAGCAAAAAAAAAAAAATCATGCTGTCCGCGTCAAGCATAATTTTTTGTTTCCTCGCATGAGTCAAGTTATTATTATCGTAATTCACACGCTTTTGTTTCGGAAATTATCTGTAAAGTTTAGAGATTGCAAGGTCTGTTCGCTTTCTGGGTCAGCCTCGTGTGTCCGGGAGTTTTATGGTTAGCGGAAGGTTGTCGTGGTATAGGAGCCCTCTGGTGGTAGTGGTGGTAGCGATGGGTGGTAGTGGTGGTGGTGGTGGTGGTCGTAGTGGTGGTGTTGTGTGTGAGAGAGAGAGAGAGAGAGAGAGAGAGAGAGAGAGAGAGAGAGAGAGAGAGAGAGAGACACAAACAAACAAACAAACAGACAATATTTATCAATGCATGTATGAATTTGTATGAATTAGTGTGTTTATTTAGTGCGGCCTTTCAGCGGCACAAAGTCAACAGTTTGGTGGGGGCCGTGGGGCGGTCCACGAACTTGACTTGCCCCCACGCACTGCCCGCCCGCCGCGCCAGTGTAGCCAAAGGCACCAGCGGGGCTCAGGGAGGCTGTATAACTTCCTCTACCCAGCCAGGCCCGTTTTCGTGCTTTGATATTTTAGGCTTATCTTGCAGGACTAAAGTGGCTGTCGGTATCGTCATTGTGAGGGGAAATTATTATCGCTATATAACGTCCATTAATTTCCAGACTTTGCCGGTGACTCACTTGCTGGTGGCGGTCGGTGGAGGGAGGGAGGGAGGAGACCGCGCGTGTCGCAGGGTGAGTACATGGCTGTTGTTGTGCTGATTTTGTTGGGTAGCTATGATGGGATAAGTGACGGTTTTCGCCACCACCACCACTGCCGTCATCACCACCACCACCACCTCCACCACCACCACCACCACAGTCATCATCCACATCTCCGTCAGTATAGTCAGTATATCCATTTATTAGCAGCCGTTTTACTTGATGAGGTGAGTTTGCAGTCATTCATTCACGAATATATGAAGAAGTCACAAGAAAAATTCCTGCAGTTTCTTTGAACAGGAATGCACACGAAAATAATTTGAGTTGTTAACCTACAACAATGGACCGTGAAAGGAGTGATTAAATTGTATCAAAACTACGATTCCACGGGGGTGCCGGTGTAGAACTTGAACACAGGACCGTTTCGTGTGTTTTTATGACAGTGCTAAATTTACTCCCTCTAAAGATATGCTTGTCCAAACTATAATCGTGCACAGTTGTTCCACAACTAAACAACAACAAAAACGAGGATAATCTTGAAGTTGAAAGTGAGTAATGATTACTGATTATTGAGTTTTGCAAGCACATATAACGTTATGGTTATTTATTCTTGTGTCCGTAAGTTTTCTAGAATCCTGGTGTATTGAGTTCTTACCCATACTGGCTCAAGGACCAATGCGACAGATATGAGCACCGAGGCCAAGCGTAGCTATAGCGTATACCCCAAACTTGCCCTTTACCATATTGATTTTCTAAAATGACATGTATTACCTTACGTTGTAAAAGTTTTTGTAATGATGGATATATTAATGGGGTAGGGCTACCCTGATTTTAAAGCTGCAAAGTGTTAAAAATACTCTGGTATTGGGACGCTGGTATCATTCGGATGGAAATAATTATTACAGAAAGTTTCCAATACATACCCAGGGTACTGGCAAGAAACGCTTAACTGTATTATTGAATTTTTATAATGTATGATAATTTCGATGGAAAAACGCATTAATTCCCATCTGAAAGTATCGCAAGTGGCAACCTTAAGTCCCTAACACTGGCTGCACAGTGTTGCCAGGTTTTGGGAGATTTCCCTTTTCTAGGGAAAAATGGACCCATGGAAGGAAAAAGTGAAGAAATTTCAAAATTGGCACAAATTTAGGGAAAATCTGATAGAACTGGAAAATTGGAGATAATTCCACACGGTCGTTCTGGCAGTGACACGGCAAGTCTACTCTACTCCATGAAAAATACACGAAAATACCCAAAGAGAGAGAGAGAGAGAGAGAGAGAGAGAGAGAGAGAGAGGTGGTGCTGAAGAGAGAGGGAGAGGGGGGGACAATACACGATCAGTTCCCGTACTTTGTGCGAGTGGCTGGGGAGGGAGGGAGGGAGAGGCGTGGGATGAAATCATGAAATACAGGGTCAGTTCCTGTACCGAGTGGCTGGAGGAGGGACGGAGGGAGAGGGAGAGGGGGCTCAGGGGGGAGACAATCAGTTCCCTTGTTCAACAAGACAAGGAGACCCTTTTGCGGATATGGCTTCAAAGGAAAGTAACAGTGACAAGTGAAATCCCTCCTGGTAAACGCAAGTGCTTGGTGTACACTAAGATATTTAGGAAAATGGGAGAAACAGGAATTTTTATGGTGAAAAGGGAAATTTTGAGGGCTCACCTAGGGAAATATGGTTATGGGAAGTTGAGAACCTGGCAAATGGCAATGCTGCACTGGCAGTCTGTCACCCTCCACTATGAGGGTTGTGTGTGCGTCCTGCGCTGTGAGGAATAGTCTTTATTCTTACCCATTTGGCCTCGAATGTTAACCAAGGCACCCATGATTTGATTAGATTATCGCGATTTAAGTGTTCAGGTCCCGCAATTAAATTTTCGGTGTGGTATTTCGAGACATATTGGACATTAGAAAAAGGTCATCCGCTGGAGGAACGGCGCGGGTGTCCACGTGACCCTCACCCCTCAGGTAAGGTAAGAGAAAGGAGTAACCTGCTGCATAAGTTTATTTACATGATTGGTTAGTTTTATGATATTTGATGCACCTCAATCATAATTCAACTAAGCATTAGATTGTGATAATAGTTTCATAGCCTAATAGCTATGTGGTTTAGTAGGTATAGCCTAATATCTCTGTAGCGTTCTCTTACTATCTATAGTCTTCTTGTGTTTATGGAGCGTTCTCTTACTATCTATAGTCTTCTTGTGAATGACATAATGAATTGTTTCATAAATCTAGCTCTGTAAGTGCAAGGATAGGCATTTTACTAATTTACCGCATGTTAATCACATTAGTAATACTCGAAATAGCCTAGCATGGGATTAAATCATATCATGCTATTTCGAATATTACTCACACGTTTAGGATTTACATTTACGGTGGAAGTTTTTTTTTACTCGACTGCTGCTCTCAGTTTTCCGGTCCTACTCAAGGTGGAAATAAGGCCTGACAGTGCTTATCTTTGTAGATACCCAAGGCAGAAACATATTGCAAACAATTTTCAAAATCGCAAAAAAAAAAACCCCGCTAAAGTATTTCCCGTTATATATATGCGAAAAAATCAGTTTTGAGAAATTCAGTTTTGTGATGTACACTGCACTGCACCATACAGATCAAATAGTAAAGCATAGCTTGCAAATATGTACTTACATGAACCTTTGGCTAGTCCAGAGAGGTTAGTAGTGTAAGGCCAGGTCACTCAAGGTCACGTTTAGGTCACCCGTGTGGCCCATGTTAGGAAGACCTGACTGCCCCTTCTGTGTGAAGGCTTCGAAATTTCTTCCAATTTTCACCTCTTGTGTATATTTATATTGGATATTTTAATATTTCGTTTAGCTTTCTGTTGCTGGGCACTCATACTGTGTGGTGACTTTGATAACTATTACACTGCGGTAATTTAGAATATTATTAAAAACGGCTCGATTGAAAATAGTTGAACCGCGAAATCAATTTTCCGTAGAGTCATAGAAATTGAATCGAGGATCCGGTGTGCCGAGAAGAGGTATTCGAGACATTTTATTGCATCAGCATGAAGCTAATGAATAAAAAGGAACGATTTTGAGGAATGAAACGAATCTGCGGCTCGTACTTTTCGGCCTTCTCCTCCTCCGCCTACTCGTCCTCCTCCTCCTCCTCCTCCTCTTCTTCTTCTTCTTCTTCTTCTTCTTCTTCTTCTTCCTCCTCTTCCTCCTTTTCCTCCTCTTCCTCCTCTTCCTCCTCTTCCTCCTCCTCCTCTTCCTCCATCATCATCATCATCATCATCTTCTTTTTCTTCTCTATTATCCTTTTTTTTCTCCTGTCTTTATTCGCCACCATTTCGTTCACACTGGTCACTTTTCCTCATATTTCGTAATCTTGCCCTTTGGTGAACGTGCGTCAGCTAAAATGGCTGCCAATGATGAAAGGAAATGTAAACTTTTTCATTTAATTATCGGCCGAAGAACGCTCGTCGCAGGTGCCTTTGTAGCGCCGTTGGACTGGGAGACAAATTCGTTTGACGCTGTTCGTTGGGCTGTGTGAGCTGTGTGTGTAGAGGGGAGGGGGAGGGGGGGATCGATTTTTTTACTATGGCACCGGTAGGCTTTCTTGCAGGGGCTTGATGGCCGGCTCCAGCCCTTTATGGCGCAGGCAAGTGTTTTATAGCGCAGTAAAGTGTTTTATAATGGTGCCATCATGCTTGGCTTAGGTTGTCCCCCGGAGTTCATTTTTTATTCTCTTTAAGGAGTTAGTCTAGAGTCCAGGTTGATAGGTGGTCTTGAGGGGAACATGTGGGTAGTCTTAGGCCACTCGTCCATGACCGAAAAATGTCTGCTTGTAGCGTCGGGCGGGACTAGAACGCGGGTCCTTCAAGAAGCCGCCCCCGCAAACTGATCATTTGCCCACCCCTTTCCGTCACCTTTCTTCAGAGACGATATCGCTGCTTCACTGTCTTTGTGGAAGATAGATTCCTTTTTTTATGAGACACGCATGTTGTTTCGCTGTTTGGTTGGGGTGTGGGGAATGAGGTGGGATTGTAATAACTACACATCACCATGCTTCAGAAGTACCGTCACTTCAAATGCCTGTTTTAGTAGGATTTGAATATATTTTCGTGAGACGTACAGTAATTTGTTCGTGTTATTTGATTTGATTTCATTTCATAGGATCCTGTTTCTCTGTCATGTGATAATTAAAATATTTCTCTTTGTGAATTGGTGATGCTGACACGTCTGGCCCGTTGCCGGCGTCTTGTAGTGTTGCTGGGTTGGCAGATAATTTGACGCTCTGTTTGTGTGGGGCGGAGTTAATGGGGAATTGAACTCACTTCACTCTGCAGCGAAAACAGAACCATTGCTTTTAAAGACCTGCTCCGGTATGCATATCTTATTTAATATGATAAAATAAAATGTTCCCTATTAGGTCACATATATCACATATTGACTACTCCAGTGGGTAATTGAATTCTATGTTTGACAGGTTGTCTTTTATTTTATTTAAATTTCAATGATTTGTTAGGTCACAGATGTAGTTCTGCACCATGTGCTATATTATGAAGTGATTTAGCTTACATGCATGGTGACGCTGTTCATGAAAAGATTCTATTTAAACTACAGTTAAAATCATAATTATGATTCTTTTTCAAAAGTTAAGTGAAGCAAATATGTGAATGGCTTCGTTATAATGTCAATACATAATCAAAGCCTCGTCCGTTCAACTTTCAATAAGAAATGTAATAGATAAGTGTAATAAATAAACCACTGGCGACAAAAATATATTAAGAATCATCCCTCCACACCGTGCTTAGTCTGCATTTACGAGATTCAATGCTGCTGCTCCCGTCCTTGCCATCTTGTTGGTTTTTAGTGGTGGTGTTCACAGCAGTTTATGCCTTAATTTATATCACATTCAAAATACAAAATTTTTGATCAGTGAATCATTACTTCTAAATTTGTGAGGGACGAGTAGAAACTGTTGTATATAACCTTTTTTTTTTAAACATTATCGTGATTACTCAAATGTGTAATCCAATATGAAGAATTTAAATTGAAGCGAACGATGCCACGATCTTAAAGAAACAAACAGAATAGCAGTGGTGGGCCACACAAAGTCAGGCGGGGAAAATTGCCGAAGAAAATAAGTTACAAAAATGTTCTCCAAACTACAATAATAAAAGCGGCTCAGTGTTATTAGAATTCTTGTAGTGCCAAAGTTCGCCTATTCCAGTTGGCCCTGGTAATTTTCTGGCTTGTTCCCCCTAAGAGACAGATAGGGAGGGAAGATTAGAAAATTAGCCGGGAGGTCGAACAGGACTAGACAGGCAGCGGAGACAGAGGAGTGGGGAAAGAGGGGAGAAAGTTTTGTTCCGTGGTACGCCGGTAGTGGACGTGAGTGAATGCAGCGGCCATGTACTTCGTGGTATACTTATCGATTAATTGGCTATTGACTTTTGTGTAGATTTAATCAGCAGGCTTTTTCGTTTTTTCTTTGTTGTCAACCTCTCCATATATAGAAATAATAGATGAAAGTCCAAAGTTCCTCGTATGTGCTTCCTTTAAGCTTTATTAACGGCAAGGTTGTACGAGGAATTTTGCCGCTGACTTCTTTCAGTTTTTTTCCCCACTTCTGCTCACGTCCATTCTTCTTTTCTTTTTTTATATTAACAATGCTCCTGCTCCTCTGTGTTTTTTTGTATTAGGGATGCTTCTATGCCTTTGTCCAAACTTCTTTCACTTTTATTTTCCCCATTTCTGCTCACTATCATTATTATTCTCCTTTTTATATTAGGGATGCTCTTTCTCCTTTGTCCTGTCTTCCCTCCCGGCCCCTCCATTACCAAAGCCTTCTATTTATCCAGAATCCCCGCGTACCCATCCCCTCACTCCCCTTTTATGCCTATATGAGATTTAAACATTGATTCTTCCCAACACACACACACACACACACACACACACACACACACACACACACACCTTTCTTTTCGGCACGTGCCTCGCCTTACCATGTCGCAACGCCCCACGTCTCATTGTGTTCCCTTCTTTCGTTCCTCCGTCTCCCTCCCTCTCCCCTCATTTCCCTCATCTTCCCTTCCCGTTGTCCTCTCCCTCGTCTCCTTTACAGGGTTAGACTAGCCTAATGTACCGGCGCGCACGCGTACACACACACACACACACACACACACACACACACACACACACACACACACATAGGTTTCTGCTCTAATGTGAGTTTTCATGTTTTAGTTTATTCCTTCTTTATCAGTATTATTTCAAACAACAGCTTTGGATTTCGTCAAAGAAGACTACGGAAACAAGACGGACATAAAAAAAGCTAAGGAATAGTCGAAGACAATTTGATTAATTTCTAGGAAGCGTCTGTCATTTTTCAGCGTTTGAAAGTCAACTTTTGATGAATTAATAAGTTAGCTCTAATCATCTAAATTGGAACATCCTGAAGAAAAAACTATGACTGAAAAATGGGGGAAAAGGAGTCTACAACGGCTTAAGCAAATAAAAGTTCTCGAGCATTCTTAACAGCTTGGAAGTTCATCGAGTTAGCCAGTTAACTTTTTAATTACTCTGTTTTATAAGACCAACTAGCGACTGGGTTAATCAATAGTCTGTGTGTATGTACGTATGTATGTATGTATGTATGTATGCTTGTGTACCAGTATGTATGTATGTATGATTGCTTGATTATTTGTTCATGTGTATGTATATGTGTATGTGTAGGAGAGAGAGAGAGAGAGAGAGAGAGAGAGAGAGAGAGAGAGAGAGAGAGAGAGAGGCAGGCGGAGATCCTTCATTTTATTGCCTGGGCGTCGTGTTCTTTCAAGTGTTCTCCCTCGGCCATGCATCTTCCCTGTCCGCCACCCTCACCTGCGTGCGTTTAGGACCTGAGATACGAGTTCGGAGCAGGTGTTGGTTCGGCACCTGGAGCGTTTAATCTGCATATAGATTGGTGGGTGAGGAAGGAGGGTCGACAGAGTAGCTTGTATCTACGAATTAATCCAAGAGCTATGTGTGTCGCAAGCGGTCCTGCCTCTCCATGACAGCTCGAGGCCGCTATCAGATGGACTATGGGAGGCGGGTCGTGTAGGTACTGCTGGATATTTCGCCCAGTCCCCAACTCGGCTTATTTAATTGCTAAGGGGAGAGGAGTTAGGCGCGTATCCCATGACGACCCGCCTGCCTTTGTTTATCCGTGTAAAGAACCAATTGATAAAGTAAGAGTTTTCGGCGCAATTACATCCAGGAAAGTTCTCTGTTTCTCCCTCTCCCTCTCCCTCTCTTTCCCTCCACTTCTCTCTCTCTGTCTGTCTCTAACTCAACTTTCTCTTTTTCTCCCCTCCTCTCCTTCCCTCTCTTCCCGTCCACTTCTCTCTCTGTCTGTCTCTTAACTCAACCTTCTCTTTTTCTCCTCTCCTCTCCTTCCCTCTCTTCCCGTCCGCTTCTCTCTCTGTCTGTCTAACTCAACCTTCTCTTTTTCTCCCCTCCTCTCCTTCCCTCTCTTCCCGTCCGGTTCTCTCTCTGTCTGTCTCTAACTCAACCTTCTCTTTTTCTCCCCTCCTCTCGCCCTCGGTTTCGCCGCCAGCGGGTTCGGTTCGGTGGAAATAATACCGGTTTAATTTGCCTCGAGACAAAACATACTGACTTCCGCAGAGATGAAAATACTCGTAAAAATAGTGCTCCCCGCGGCCTTGGCTCGAAGGTCTTACTTGTCGTGCCGCCAGTCTCCCCTTCCATTCCCTCTCCTCCTTTCTTCTCCCCTCCTCTCTCCCCACTGTTCCATTTTTCCCTCCTCCTCCTCCTCCTCCATATTCTCTCTGAATTTGTTATCCCATTTTCTCTTTCGTTCACTTTTTTATTTTATGCTTTGTGTCCGTTTTCTTCCTCCTTCTTCCTCTTCCGCTATCTCCTTCTTCTCTTCTTTTTCTTCCTCCTCCTCTTCCTCCTCCTCTTTTTCTTCTTCTTCTTCTACTTTTTCTTCTTTTTTCTTTTTCTTCTTCCTTTTCTTCTTTTTCTTTTTCTTTTTTCTTTTATCTTCTTTTTCTTCTTTTTTCTTTTTTCCTCCTCCTCCTCGTTTCCCGTAGATACCACTCCCCATGCCCCTCTTTCTAAACACCTTCCTCTCTCTACCTAGCTCTATACCTTTCCCTGTTTTCGACCTCTTCCCATTTCTCCTCCAACTTTCCCCTCCCAAGCTTCTTTATCTCTTATCTCCGTTCTTCTCTGCCTCTCTTCCCCCATTCTGCTGAGCTGCTCCCCGCCGGCCGAACACACTCCTTTTGCTCCCTCCCCCCCTCCTCACTCCTCTCGTTCTCTCTCTTCCTCCCGCCACTAAAACAACGTTACTCCCCCGTCTCCCCGCTGCACCCCCCCGCCCCCCGCCAGCTCGCCTCGGCCCTCGCGGCAAGGAAAGAGAAAAACACCATCGTGGTGGGAGGAGAATAAAAATAGAGAGAAAAAAATCTCCCGATACGATTTCAAAGTAGCTTACGAAAAAAAAAAAGTGTGGAAAGAAAGGGTTCATTTCTTCTATCAGCCTGTTTGTCTGTGTCTGTCTGTCTGTCTGTCTTTTTGTCTATCTGCTTTTCTGTGTCTGTCTGTTTGTCGTTCCCTTTGTCGGTTGGTCAGTAGCTGTCTTCTCGTTTGTCTGTGTCCCTGTTTGTCTATTTGTTTGTCTCTTTTTGTTTGTTATTGTGGGAGACGAAACAGGTAGAGCGGACAAGAGAGAGCTGCCTGTTCAGTAGCCTAAAAACACCGGAGTCACTCTTTATAGGTGTCTGCTTGTCTGTCTCTCCGTCTGTCTGTCTCGGTCGCGTCAGTCACGTACCCACAAGCGCCCTCTGAGTTGTCCCTCGAGGCTGCCGCAGTGCCTCTCCCGCCGCTACTCCGCGTCGCTCCTTTCCCCCGTCACTGTGTTCGGCCATGATCCTCGCCCCTCCCCCTTCACACACACGGGCGCAGTCACCGCCAAGGAAAGAGTAAACACTAGGCCGAGATTCAAAGAAGAGTAAATAGGAAAGAAATGTGAAAAAGATATATATTTGCCTAGTATTTCTTTATTCGGAAATTCTTATGTGAACGGTCTTTTTCTTCTCGTTTCCCCTCCTCCAACACATCACGTAAAAAAGCCCTCCACACAGAAATGACGACTTGGCTCTTTCGTCATATTTACTTTCTCTTTATTTACGTTTTGTTGCGCGTGCGCGTGTCACTCTTTGTTGGTGCAGTGGGTGGGAGTGAGGCGGCAACACACACACACACACACACACACACTGGATGATGGAATAGTAGAATCATTGCTATTGTTTTCATCTGTCTATCACTGTCTGGCCGCCTGTGTGTCTGTCTGTGGGTGTCTGTCTTGTGTCGGCTTGTTGCCATGTGTTTGTCAGTTAGTTAGTCTTCATGCTCGGCTAGGCGTGTCCTGCATTGATGAAAGTGGTCATCATACCTCTGCTCTGTCCTCCTCTTCACCCTCTCGCACGAGACCAGTAGCTATGCGTGAAGGTGTGTGTGTGTGTGTGTGTGTGTGTGTGTGTGTGTGTGTGTGTGTGTGCATATTTCTCCGATCTCACACACACACACACACACACACACACACAAATATACACAGCGTTCGAGGCAGTGTTCTGATGAAAGGAGAGAGTGGACTTTCTAGTTTCTTTCCCCCTGACGATCTTGTTATTTTGTGGGATGGGAAGATTATAATAAAAGCCTCTTTGCTGTGGATCTGAGGAAGGAGGGGCCCGAGCGTGGTGTTGGCTCGGCCCTGATGAGGAAGGTGGTGTCAGGTGTGTTAATTAAGTAGGGGTGTTAAAGTGTTCGGTGATATTTCTCTAAAAAAAAATAGTGATGCTGTTCGTGAAGTAAGGGAAAGATGAACACTTGCTGGCTTCATGCAGTTAGTTTTTTTTTATTTATTTTTTTAGAATTGTTCCTTTGTGTTCTTTTCTTTCTTTTGTGGCGACGTTTTGTTCTGTGTCCTTGTTTGCTTGGTTTACTTTTCTCGGTGCATGCTCTCTTTGTTATGATTCACTTACACACACACACACACACACACACAAAGTATATTCCCGTGGCGGCACTTCTTTCAGCCTTTGTGGTCCATCTATAATAGAGTTTTCTCCTCTGGGCTTATGCAGAGAGAGAGAGAGAGAGAGAGAGAGAGAGAGAGAGAGAGAGAGAGAGAGAGAGAGAGAGAGAGGGGGGGGGGAGGCGTAGTGGGGGGCGTTCCCTAGGGCCTGTCTCTGTCTCCGCTGTCAACCCTCGTTCCTGCAGGAGGCCAGTGACGTCCTAAGTGTGTGTGTGTTCCTGGCATAACCTTATCATCGACCGGGGGTCCCGTCATCCATATCTTCTTTATTAATACAATTTGCATTATAATGTACTCTGTGTCTCCCGCCCGCACCCCACACTTAACGTATTTTCCTCCTTTTCCTTCCATTTTTTTGTATTTTTCTTCCCTCTCCCTCACTTTTCTCTGCCTATCATCCTCCCTCCTTTCTGTGGCATCGACTTTCCTCACTGTTTTCCCTATTTCCTCCCTCTCTTCTCCCTCATACCCTTGCTCTTTCCCTCCGTCCCTTCCTCCCTCATTCCCTCGCTCTTTCCCCTCTTTCTCCATTCTCTCCGCAGTCTATCGTTCCCTCCCTCAGTCTCTCGCTTCCTGTCTCCCAGTAGGACCTCAAGCGAGAAGCGTCGCCAGACCAGGAATGTGTTTTGGTCAGAATCGGTTATTAATGGCGCCGCTATTGTCCTGGCCGACAGCTGGAGTGACAACCAGGCGGGGGGCGATAGGGAGGGCGAGGGGGTAGGCTGAAAGAGAGATGACGCTTGAAGGGGGGAAAGTGGCGGGGAAGGGAGTGCATCAATGAGGGGGGGAGGGTGCAGAGGGCCAGGGAAGGAAGATATGGTAGGAAGCTATAGGGGGGAGGGGGGGGGCGAAGGAAGAGGGATGAAAACATGTCGTAGATCTAATGGAGGAAGGAAAGGAAGAATGAAGATCCATGGTAAGGCTAAATGAGAGAAGAATGATGGCAGGGCAAATAATGTCGCGGGAAACTGTAAAGAAGAGAGTGATTGAAGGAGACACTGCAGGAAGCCAAGAAAGGGAGAGAAGAAAATAATGCACGGAGGGGAACATACGAGAGAGAGAGAGAGAGAGAGAGAGAGAGAGAGAGAGAGAGAGAGAGAGAGAGAGAGAGAGAGAGAGAGAGAGAGAGAGAGAGAGAGAATATGAGAGTATGAGCAGACAACAAGGGAAGGGAAGATGAAGGAGAGGAAGGGAAGGGACGAGCCGGAAACACTTCAGGATGGATGTGACCACAGAGAAACAGGTGCCATGCATTTCTCGACGAATAATGAGAGAGAGAGAGAGAGAGAGAGAGAGAGAGAGAGAGAGAGAGAGAGAGAGAGAGAGAGAGAGAGAGAGAGAGAGAGAGAGAACATAAGAACTAAAGTGTTCTGCAAGATGCATAGAGAGAGAGAGAGAGAGAGAGAGAGAGAGAGAGAGAGAAAATACAGCTGAAAGACAGATAAAATAGACAGGAAGTGAGACAAAGAGCCAAGACACACACACACACACACACACACACACACACACACACACACACACACACACACACACACACACACACACACACACACACACACACACACGACCGAAAGAAACAAGCACAGACAGATAGACAGAGAGCTGGAAGACAGACATATACACATATAGCCTTGTTACCTGGTCTAGTGGCCGTCCTGTTTTAAATAATAATCGTACACGCTGTAACATCGCTTTCCGTAAACATTATTCATGGCTGGTTCTGTTTTTGCGGTGATTCTGAGTCAACAAGCGGAGTCTGTGCGGCCTCAACACGGCAAAAGTATGACCGGAGTCCGTATTTTCACAGCAAACAGTGTACGCGGGTGACGCCTGTGTGCTTTGTGTTGCTCCGCGGAAAAGATTGTTGTTCGTGCCCACTTTTGTCTTGTTTTGCATCCTCTTTCTGTCTCCTCTTCTCCCTGTTGGTATTAATGTTATTGGTGTTGCTGATGTTTTCGTTGTTATTGTTATGAATATTATTATTATTATTATTATTATTATTATTATTATTATTATTATTATTATTATTATTATTATTATTATTATTATTATTATTATTATTATTATTATTATCTTGCTTCTTCTTCTTCTTCTTCTTCTTCTTCTACTACTACTACTACTACTTCTTCTTCATCTCCTTCTTCTTCTTCTTCTTTTTTCTTTTTCTTCTTCTAAAGACCATAATAAATCTCCTCCTTCTTCTCTTTATCATCTTTATCATCATCATCATCATCGTCATCATCATCAATATCATTATCATCATCAACATCATCATCATGGCTACTCGCTCTCGACCTCCTTCCCTCTTCATTTCCACTCAAATTCTCGCTTCACGGCCGTTACGTATGCGTGGAAAAGGCGACTGTAGTTTTTCTTTGCCCGAAACGTATGTACTTGAAGTTTCTATTCAAGGTATATTTTTTCCCTCACTTGCCCTCAAATTAGCCTTCCTCTCCGCCTGCCTGGAACGGTAAACAGCTGGGGGTAATATTTGTGCGTGTTATTTTTATGCATATGAATTTTAATTATCGTGTGTTGGGTTCGGCAATGGAGCCTGAAATATAAGCTCGTGGTAAATATTCAATGTGCGGTTATTCATGTATCTATCTGTATATATCTATCTTGCTTATATGTCTCTCTTTGTCTTTCTGTCTGCATCTGTCTGTCTATCTGCCTTTATCTGTCTGTCTGTGTCTATCAGCCAGTTCATGTGCTTGTGTCTGTGTGTCTGCCTGTCTGTTAGTCTGTCCATCTTGTCAGTGTCTGTGTCTGTATGTCTTAATGTGTATCGGACTATCTCTGTTTCTCTATATCTATGTCTATACCTATTTATGTTTACCACTCTGTCTCTTTCTGCCTGCCTTTGTCTGTTTCTATGTATCTGTGTGTGTATCTTCCCGCATGGCTGACTATCTATCTGTTTCTCCATTGCAATCTGTCTATACCCATCTCTATTTACCTGTCCATTTAACTTGCGAGGGAAGAGGGACGCTGGACCAGGCGGTGACAGGAAACAGTGACAGATGGAGACAAGGTGAGAACGGGGGCAGGTGAGGACAAGGATTAAAGAGAAAGGCGGAGACAGAGAACAAGGGTGGGCGGGGAAACGGAGCAGAGGACCACATGGAGATGAAGAGAACAGGGGAAGACGTAGACAAGGAGGGAACAGGCCAAGAGGAAAGAGACATAGCGGGCGAATATAAAGGTGGAGACGAAGGGAGCCCGGAAAGGTGGAAGGGCGAAGAGGGAATAAACAAATACATCTAAGGGATACACCGAAGGGGAAGAGGCAGGTAGAGACGTGAGTATTTGCACAAGGAGCGTTCGAGGGATAAAGAGAACCTAAGCAATAAATACGAGGAATATATATGGAGGGTCTTGGAGCCGGTGGAGACAAAGCGAAAGTATAAATAGATGGATAAGGAGGATATATATATGGATGGTCAAAGGGTAGGCAGAGACGGAGGAACCATAGGGAAACAATTGTACCGACTAGGAAACTGATAATGAAAAGGGAAAAATAAGATTGGAATACTTAAGAGAAAAAAAGTGAATGAAAACAAAGAAGGTAAACAGGGAAGTAATGAATGAAAACAGAAATAGACCGAAAAAAAGACCGTTGGCAGTGAATTAATATATTGATTGAGAGAGAGATCAGACGAAAGTGTTGTTATAATCATATTAGAATGGGATCATAATTTTATACATTGTTTTTTTTTGTGCTCTTTATTTAAGGATTACACAAACACGAATAAGAGAAGCGTATTAGAAACCCACGTGGTGCATGTTTGTTTTCTATGGGTTATTGACTTATGATTTTTTAAGCTCGTTAAAAGATGGTTGATTAAATATTCGTCTTTTCCGTAGAGGGACGCTAAAAACACACCGACCGAGGGTACAATATAATAAGCAAAGTTGTCAGAGGTCGAATAATTGCATCATGAAGTTTATGGGAACACACACACACACACACACACACACACACACACACACACACACACACACACCCACACAAGCGATATGTTTCAGCCAAGTGCGTCAATCTCTGCAGGCGAAAAATTGTAATCTGGAAACGAGCAAAGAAATCTACGTCGGAAATAAAAAGACAGCGAATACTAAGAAGAGAGGAAATGAGTTCAAGGGAAGTTGTGAAGAGAGTGAACGGAGAAGGAGAATAAACAGAATCTCCCACGCAAAAATTGGAGAAGCCCAAATTAGATGAGGAGGAAAAGTTAGAGAGAGAGAGAGAGAGAGAGAGAGAGAGAGAGAGAGAGAGAGAGAGAGAGAGAGAGAGAGAGAGAGAGAGAGAGAGAGAGAGAGAGAGAGAGAGAGAGAGAGAGAGAGAGAGAGAGAGAGAGAGAGAGATCCAGTTCAGAAAAGGAGAAGCAAAAGAAGGAAAGAAGCTATAAAAACACGGACAGTCATTGAAGGTCTCCGCAATCTCTCATTTACACAGCTTTGATCTTGCTGAAATAACACTGATACCTCCGCCCGGGTGTGGAGTGACCCGAGTCTTGAAGTGTATGCTAAAGAGTTTGATAAGGCAGGACAGGAGACAGGAGACAGCGAACTGGAAGAACAGAAGCATGGAATGGCGAGGAAGGAATAAACTGATTGTAATAGAAAGAAGTATAGAGAAATATGGAGAAATAAGAAAGAAGAAAAGAAAAAAGAAGGGTTGATTTTTTTTACTGTAAAGGAAGCAGCTCAAGGGCAAAACAACAACAACTAATGAAAAAAAAAAAAGCCCACTAACCAATGCCCTTATTAAAAAGAGTTTAGAAGAGTGGCCAAAAGAGATGCCAATTTCGGGAGGAGAGGTGTCTCGATACTCTCCTATTGAAAGAGTTCAAGTCGTAGGCAAGAAGAAATGAAGATGAAGGAAGATTGTTACAGAGTTTACCAGTGTAAGGGATGAAAGAGTGAAGATGCTGGTTAACCATTGCATAAGGGATTTGGGCAGTATAGGGATAGGTAATGACGTGTGTGTGTGTTGTGTATATGAGAGAGAGAGAGAGAGAGAGAGAGAGAGAGAGAGAGAGAGAGAGAGAGAGAGAGAGAGAGAGAGAGAGAGAGAGAGAGAGAGAGAGAGAGAGAGAGAGACAGAGAGAGTTTTTTTTCGATTTTTTTTTTGGGGGGGGGCGTGTTTGTTTGTCCCGAGCGGCTGTAGATGGGCGAATGATTCAGTGAAACTTCTGTGATAAAGGAACCGAACGTGTGGCAGGAACCTCCTAAAGTTCTCCCTGGACAGTCGCTTCGAACAGTTCAAAACTTTTATGTTGATCGTTACACGGCGTAGCTTTCGCAGAAAAAGATTAAGAAGAAAAAAAGAAGCTGCATATATTAAGAGAAATCCTTCCTCGCTCTTCTGCTCCTGGTTCGCCCCATGTTCCTGCGCCTTAACTTTTATTTTTATTTTCATCCAGTGCCATTTCTTAACAAAAATCATCATCATCTTCATCATCATCATCATCATCATCATCATCATCATCATCATCATGTTCTTGTTCCTACATATTCTTCATCATCGTCATCTTGATATTGTATTTGTTTTTGTTATTGTAGGCATTTGTTTTGTTCCTGTTTTCCTTTTTCTCATTCTTCTTCTTCTTCTTCTTCTTCTTCTTCTTCTTCTTCTTCTTCTTCTTCTTCTTCTTCTTCGTCATCATCATCATCATCATCATCATCTGCAACATGTACACCGGACCGAGAATGTCACTAGTCATCGACTGAGTGACATTCCTTGCAAAGTCCACTCCAGTGTCCGGGCGCGAGGCAGAGTACCGTTTGTGAGATTCTCTTAAGGGGACAAACATCTATATCAAAGAAGACTCCTCCACCGTTACTATGGAGATACGGCGCCACCAACAGGAGAATACGTGGACAGCAAGGAGAAGCGCTAAAAAAATCTCTCTGTACAACTACTTTACCCTTTGTTTTGTTTCTGTGTAGTCGTTAGTGGAGTTACCAACATTCCCGTACTTATAATCCGCTACACACGATAATGATATACTTAGAACCAGATTCTAACTTCGTACTTAATACGTTTTTTTTCCGTGTGGGCGTTAGTGAATGTCAACTTTCCGCGGTTAATGACGTCTGCTTAGTCAGAATACATCTGTTTGTCGTGAAAAAATCCACGATGTTTTTTTCTCAGACGCTCTACTCTACTCTTTGTTTTTATTTGTGCGGGGGTTACTAAACACGTCAACTTTCCGGGGCTGATGACGTCTACTTAGGCAGAATATAACTCAACACTTCATACTTGTTTGTCGCGAAAATTACATAATGCAGTTCTGAGATGCAGAGTGGTAATCATCTCCAGGTATAGCAAGGATGCGTGCGTCATACACAGCGTTTTGATTCCTGGAAGGGCTGGTGGCACTGCGACGTCTTGATGATATAATTGTCGTTTGTGGGGCCGCCTGCAACATATTAGTGGTGGTGGTTGTGGTGGTGGCTTACAGTTCAGAGGCTTTGTCAGTTCGTCAATTGCTGTGAAGACCTTGGTTGAATTGCAGGGTGGTGGTGGTGGTGGTTGTGGAGATGGTGGTTGGCGATCTATAGGCTTGCGTTCAGAGGCTGTTTCAGTTTGTCATTGCTGTGAAGACCTTGCTGGAGTTGTAGGGAGGGAAGGGGACGACTAATGGTGGTGGTGGTTGTGGTGGTGGTGATAACATAAGAACGTAAGGAGTCTGCAAGAGGTCGGTTGGCCTATACAAGGTAGGGTTGCACCGATTAATCGGTAAGTAATCGGTAATCGGCCTAATCGGCCACTTTGCCGATTAATCGGTAATCGGTCTTTTGACCGATTAATCGGGGCCGATTATTATTTTTTCTCTCTTTTATAGTACAGTGTACATAACACAATACTAATAATGTTAATGTAAGGATGGTGATGTTACCAAAACTCTAATACCTTTCCACAGCATTTATTTCCAACAAGTCCCTATGCAAATGTATATTATGTAATTCAAATTGATATATAAAATTATGATATGAACTGAAGCACTGGTATTTGCTTCAACTTTGAAACTAGAAAAAAAAAATCAACATATTACTTTATATTACAACCAAGAAATATTATATGCCTATTTCAACTTGCTTAGTACAGTAACTGAGTAATGTCCTTCACCAAGCCTGCCGTGCATATGGAAGTAAGTTATTGTAATATATCATGAAAAGTATGGAACTAGACAAGTGATTTTACTCAGCACTTGACGTTAAACACTCTTAAATTGTAATGTAAAAACATTAATTGGGTAACATCCTTCACCATGCCTGCCATGCATAAGACAGTAAATTAGTAGAAAACTTGAGAGATTGATAAACTTTCTGTACACTACCATTTCTAGTAGCATCTAGGATCACCACAAGAACGAGAAAACTGGCAAATTCAAACATATTAAAATCAGGATGTTTCCACAAAGCAAGGCTAAATTATATGTAACAAATTACTAGACGTATTTGTTCTCCATGCAGATGGCAGTTGGGCAGTAAACAAAGTTGTAAACATGAGGGTTACGGTATGTCTTTAACTTTGTGGTACCAATGTCCAGTAATTAGTGAAGATCAATCACATTTACAATCTATAAATAATCGGCCGATTAATCGGTATCGGCCGATTATTGGTTACCGATTAATCGGTAATCGGTAATCGGCTAAATTGCTTACCGGTGCAACCCTAATACAAGGCAGCTCCTGTACACTCAACCCCACCTTATCTCACCATCCATGGCTTTATCTAACTTCTTCTTGAATGTATCTACGGTATTGGCACCCACAACATGGCTCCCAAGCCTGTACCATTCGTCCACCACTCTATTGGTGAACCAATTCTTGCCTATGTCTTTGTTGAATCTGAACTTGTCTAACTTAAAACCATTGCTACGCGTCCTACCTGGCTCTTTTACTATCAAAATCTTATTGGCATCCCCTTTATTAAAGCCCTTCATCCCTTTATAGACATCGATCAAGTCTCCTCGCACCTTTCGCCTTTCTAGAGAGTGTAGATTTAAATGCTTCAGCCTGTCTTCATTAGGCAAGTTTCTCACCCCATGAATCATCTTTGTCATCCTCCTCTGTACAGATTCTAACATCTTGATATCCATTCTATAGTAGGGGGACCAGAACTGAACTGCATAATCGAGATGAGGTCTAACTAGTTTTAAGTAAAGTTTGAGGATGACTTCAGCGCCCTTTAGGATAAATTTACTGATAGATAGAAAGGTTTAAAGAAACGTGAGAAATACAGCGCGGTTTGGTGCAAGATGCTCCGGGCTCGAAGATAAATTGATCCAGAGCTTTGGCCCGAAGAACCGCCGGTGACCGAGAGAACCTGCCAGGGTTGAGGAAACCGAGGTGGGGGGGTGGGGGGGATGGGGAGGCCGACGATAGGGGAGTTACGCCGGGGGGAAAGGATGGGGAGAGGGAAGGATGAGGATGGGGAGGCCGACGATAGGGGAGTTACGTCGGGGGGTAGGATGGGGTGGGAGAAGGATGGGGAGGGGGAGGGGTGGCTTCCACAACAGGAACGAGCTCAGTAGAGCTTCCTCCTTCACTTCATGTTATTTCTTCTTTTGATCCCAGTTACCTCCTTCCTCCTTTCCTCTTATTCTTCCTTTTTACGACCTTGGTGGTAGTTTAACAAAGGGGGGAAGCAAGGAAGGAAATAAAAGAAGAGAGACAGTAAGGAAGAAAGAGGGAAGACAGATTTGAAGATTAAGAGGCCAGGTAGGACACGAATATCCGGAAAGCTGTATTACTAAAGTGAGGGATGTCTGAGAATAGGCCTAAACGTAGCCTTAATGACAGGTAGGAAGGCGCAGCACAGGTGACCTTGTAAATAATGAAGACAGGTGTAGATATAGTACCTGGAATAATTATGCGGCGATGGGGCTCTGGGAAAGGAACAGAGAAAGAATGGAGGTCACGTAGGTTAAGGTTTAAAGGAAGGAGATTATATAGGTAGGGTGTTGATGTACAGTGGATGTGCTTTAGGAGGCTTTATTTGTTCGTCCATCGCCTTGAAGACAGTGGTTGTGTTGCAGGGAGGGAGAGGGACGGCTTGTGGTGGTGGTGGTGGTGGTTGTAGATGTTGTCGATGTCCAGTAGCTGCGTCATGTCATCCGTCCTTTACTGTGGGGACTTTGCCTGGGTACGCTATCATGATGGAGGTAGTGGTGGGGGTGGTGGTGCTGTCTAAGTGGCTCCATCAGGTCGTCCTTTGCTGTGTGGGCCGTGGTTGGGTTCGTTGCCTGGCGTGATGGCGCGGCGAAGGGAGTGAGTGAGGGACGGCTTGTGTTATGTCCCTTATGGATCGTGGCCAGGCTGAGGGAGGGTGAGGGTGAGGGAAGCCTTGTTATGCCCTGGTGATCATGACTGGCGTGAGAAAGAGAAGGGGCGAGGTTTGGGAAGGGAGGGAGGGAGGGAGGGGAGAAAGACGCGTGTCATGACAGCTTCCCGAAAAATATTAAGAGCAGAAAGGAAAGAGAAAAATAGCGGCAAGAGTTTCGAATTCAATTAATTTACCTCGTTACTTCCATTGTGGGGAAGAAGAATTTAATAACGTAGCCGCAGTCGGTAATTAGAAGCGTTTTAAGGAAAGTATTGAGAGAGAATTGCTTTTACTAAGTATTGAAAACAAGTGAGCAACGCATCTCTATATATACGAGAGCACTATCATTATTAAAGACGAACGGAATAAACACTGTACCAGGCGGCGCAGCACCTCCACTTTTTCTGCTCCGCTTGCTTAATCTGTTGACAGTTTTCTCGTTCATGGATTATGGAGCTCAGACTGTTAATTAGTTTTCATTTACTTCTGAGAATCTTGGTCCCGATTCCCTTCCTAGCGAGAATAACAAGCAGAGAATCACATCACTCGTACGCTTTACCAATTATACATGCAGAGCTTTTCTAGAATTTCTTTTTTTTCTTTTTGGTTCTATAAATAGTGGTCATCAATGTGTGTGTGTGTGTGTGTGTGTGTGTGTGTGTGTGTGTGTGTGATATAGATAGAACTACTCAGATATCATATAGGAAGACGGTACTGAATATCTTTACCATGAGAAGCGCAGGGACAGACCTTCGAACTAACATTTTTGTCCATGATAATATTCACCCGGACATGAAGGCAATGGCGGAGAACAAATTCCAAACGCAACAACAACAACAACAACAACAACAAATAATTAAGCTAAGAAATAGACTAACAATAGACTAAGAAATCAAACGGTAATTAGGAGGACGCCAACACACACACACACACACACACACACACACACACAAACACTCACACACACACACCCTCGCGGCCCCGACACGATCTTTCACCCTCATCTGACAAGGGGTTGGCAGTCCCTAGTTAATTAAGGAGCGCCGTAGTCATTTCTATTTGTCATTAATTATGGGACTTCCGACGCTAATGTCCCGCCCATGTTAATTCATTCGCTCCCTTCCTCCCACTCCTTCCTTCCCTTTCTTGCTCTCGCGCTTTTTCAGTGTCTTTCTTTCTTTTCTTTCTTTGTGTCTTAGTCCAAGTTGTTTTCTTTCTTTCTGATTTAATTTTCACTGCATTTTTTTTGGTGTTTTCTCCTTGTTTATTTTTGTTTCTCTTTTTTCGTTCCCTCTTTCTTTCTATCTCATCTTTTTTTTCTTCCTTTCTTGTCTTCTCTTTTCTTATTCTGTATTCTTTATTTTGTTTCGCCTTTTCTTGTTTATGCTTATTTGCAAGTTGTTTTCTTTTTCTTTCTCTCTTGTTCCTGATTTATCTTTTTCGTTTTTTTCTTTCTTTCCTCTTTGTACCTTTATTTCTTTGTTTTTATTTTTCCATTTTTTTTCTAGTTCTTAGTTCTTTTCTTTTCAATCTTTCTTTTTTTCTTTCGTTCATCTCTCGATCTGTGTCTGCATGTGTGTTACTGTAGCCTTCATCTGTCCGACTGTCTATTTCTTTTTGCAACAAGGGAGGCAGTTCAAGAGCAAACAACAATAAACAACAACTACAAAAAACCCCGCTAGGCGCTGCTCCAACAAAAGAATAAAAAAATGAAAGTCCAGAAGAGATTCCGAAAGGACAGATGATTTAATAGTACTCCTGTTCGTGAGAGGGTTCAAGCCGTTCAGTTGTGTATATAATTATGTCTGTCAATCTATCTGTCTGTCCGATTGAATATATGTAAAAATGTCAATCTAATTTTTCTCTCAAGCAGTTTTTCATTTGTAGTATAGGGGAACTATGCAACCGGCTGATAATCAATAGGGTATCAGGACACCTCTCCCCCCGAAATTGACCTCTCTTTCGGCCACCTCTATTGATTCTTTTTTTAGGAGCAGCGAGTGGCGGCTTTTTGTTATTATTGTTTCCTTTTTTTTGTGCCCTTGAGCTGTCTCCTTTGTTGTAAAAAAAAAAGACTGTCTTCACTAAAGTCTCCACCTCCTGTGTGTTAGGTGGATGAGTTAATACAAGGATGACGTTGGCCTGTTGTGTTTTATTTCTGAATTCAAAGCGAAATGTTAAATAATCCTAGTCTTCAAGAAAAGGAAAGACTAATGTTGATACTGATAATGGTTCTCAGGTGTGTGTGTGTGTGTGTGTGTGTGTGTGTAGAAAGGCCTGGGGTGGTGTTGGTCCCGCCCGTGTTTCCTGCGGCGGCAAGGCGAACACGAGAGGCTTTGGAACTCGGAGGCTTTAGTTTGGATAGTCTCTCTGAGGCTCACCCGATACTTTAATGGCTTATGCGCCCGTGATTAACTCCGGCCAATGAGCTGATGGGGGTGTGGTGGGGTGGGGGGGTGGGGGCTCATCCTCTCTCTCTCTCTCTCTCTCTCTCTCTCTCTCTCTCTCTCTCTCTCTCTCTCTCTCTCTCTCTCTCTCTCTCTCTCTCTCTCTCTCTCTCTCTCTCTCTCTCTCTCTCTCTCAGATCAGTATAATTCCATCGGCTCGAACGTTATTCCAGTAAACACAGTGTCGGATCGGAGGTATCGTGAGGGGTTTACTGTAATAGCTTTCCGCCCTTCCGCTGGAGTTGGGAGTAAATATAATGGCAATACTTATAAAACCTCCGGCACCCCGAGCACAAACTTCCGTCTTCCTCCGAACAGTGCTTCTCCTCGGAACTTTGGCCGAGTCCCGAGGTTGTTCCTGAGGCTTGAGGAGGCACCGCACGCACACACACACACACACACACACACACACACACACACACACACACACACACACACACACAGGCACACACACACACCTTTTCATATAGCCTGTAGTATAGGAAGAACTGTATGCTAATTTAAGTGAGGCGATCGAGTTCATGCAATGGTATATACAAAATTTATTATCTGATCAAAGCATCCGTTATTAGACAAAAAATGGGTAAGTACCTTATGCCATTAAGATCAATTCATTTACACAGCACTTTGATCGTTTGTTACGCCCGAAGTGAAGTAAGTGTTCCCGTATACCTAATACGTCCAGCATGGGCTTGAATCTGTTCTGTAGAAGGGAAAAGTGCCTGAAGATTAAATTAACTCACTAAAGTAGGTAGACTTTCAATCGCCTGCTCTATTATGTTTCTATGTTTCCATATTCTCCGCCTCCTTCTCCTGCATCATCTTTACCATCCTCTCTTTCCATTTTTTATGACGATCTTCAGCTTCATATTCATTTTAATGTCTTCTACATCATTTTAAAAATCATAACCGCCATATCCATCGGTGTACGAATTGCGCAGTATAGCCCCTGCATTGCTTTGGTCATTAAAATGCTAATAATGTTGTCCGTAATATTTCTTCAATAAACCGTCTTGTTTGTCTGTTGCCAATCCTCCATTTAAACCTACGGCATTTTCCTGTAACGTTTCCTTTCCCCTTCCCCTAATAACATCTCCTTTGATAGCCTCCCCTATAGCAACAGATTCATCCCCTTTTTCCTTCTCGCACGTCGCAGCGTCTGAATAATCCGTCTCAGACTGTGACAGGACGGCTGAAAAAGGAAGCGTTCCCTGCGGTGGAGGAATTCCATAAGGGTGAGACGATGAAAACTCAGTGGCAAGAACTACCCTTGAACAGATCATATGTGAGAGAGAGAGAGAGAGAGAGAGAGAGAGAGAGAGAGAGAGAGAGAGAGAGAGAGAGAGAGAGAGAGAGAGAGAGAGAGAGAGAGAGAGAGAGAGAGAGAGAGAGAGAGAGAGAGCAGGCATTGATATTTACTCGCAAGCAATTGTATCTACGTCGTTGTTTCAAGCTGCCATCCAAGAAAAAATGAATAAATAGTGTAATTGCCTCAACATTGTGTATCCCTCGAGGACTGAGTGGCATTAATTTTCAGGGAGGCGGCTTTTTATACTCTGGCAATGACTCTATCTTCGCTTCATTGGCAGCAGAAGATGGGCATCAAGTTGGTCCGTCTGCCCTGAACTGCTTCTCAGTCAACGCTTTGTGATAGGATCCTTGTGCATTCTTATTGGGCGCTTGACTCATTTACCGAAGTGCGAAAGAGGTGATAGTTCGTGTTTCATAGTTAAATGCTGCCGTGTTGCTTCTGTTACTCGCTACTCTGATGCAGTATTAGAGAACTTTATGGCGTGTCGATTTCTGTTATTGGTCAATGATTTACTGTTCCATATTTTGCTTTAAACATCAGCAGGTGTTCTAAATGAGTCATAACATAAAGATCTCTTATCAGTGTATGAAATAAAGGATACTTAACGCTGAAAACTCGGTCGTAAACTTTGGTATGTCTCAACTGTAAGCATATGTACGAATATATATATTCTTTATTGGAATCACTTAACGGCGTCTGCACGGCGGTGAAACAAACAAGACTCATATATACGCCCAATGATATTCGTTCGGCCTTTTGACGGATATTGGCTCTTTTTAAAAAGTTTTGCAGCCCTTCGTATTATAGCCTGCAGGTATGGCAACATTTTGGCGGCGATACACGTTTGGGTTATTGCTGCTCTATTGAAATTTTGTTCCATACCGCGGCATCTGAGCCAGGCCGTCCCTCGCTTTCATTTCGGAATTCGTGGTTATTGCTGTCTATCTGTCTGTCAAAGTATGCATCTATCTATCTGTATGCTTGCATGCATACTGTATGTATGTATATATGTACGTTTTTTTTATTACGTGTTCGCCTATAGCGCCGGTAGGCTTTCTTCAGGGGCCTGGTGGTCGGCCCAAGCCCGTCATGGCGCAGGCAATTTTTGTAGTGGTGCCATTTATTCTTGGCTCATGCTGCCCCCCGGAACTCATTCTTGATTCACTTGGACGGTTTCTTCTGGAGTCCGGGTTGATGGGTGGTCTTCAGGACAGCATGTGGGTAGTCTTAGGCCACTCGGCGGTGACTGAAAAATCCCAGGTGGGGATTCGAACTCGCGTCGTCCAGCACGCGGTGAATGCAGGGCCCGCAAGTTAACACTCAGCCACCGCCTACCCAAATGTATGTATGAATGTAAGTATATATATATATGTATATATATATATATATATATATATATATATATATATATATATATATATATATATATATATATATATACACACACACACACACACACACACACACACACACACACACACACACACTTATGTATGTCTGCATATTTGTATGTATCAACAAGAGAGAGAGAGAGAGAGTGTGTCTCTACTTCTTTCCCTCCCCCAGCCCCTCCTACAGGCGAACGGGTACTTCTCCAAGACAACCGCAGTAACACACGCGCAGGCAAACACACACACACACACACACACACACACACACACACACACACACACACACACACACACACACACTCAGGTGAGGTCTATATTTAGCTCACCCATTGTCGGTGTAGCCGTGTAAGATGACACAGATGTGGTTAGAGCGCCAGGTGACTCCATACAAGTGTGAGATTACAGATGAGTTTAATATCCTTTCATATGAAAAAAAAAGGAAGAAAAGATGAGAAAAATAATATTATATTCATCAACGTCCTCTTTTGTTTTTTACCAAGCGTGTTCCAGTAGGTCGTCTATATAAGAAAAGAATACCTCAGTGACATTATTTTCTTGTATGAGTGTCTATCATATAAAGAAGAAGAAGAAAGAATATCCATTGATCTCACACATTTTTGATCGACAAGTGTATCATGAGGTTAACCTAAAAGATAAATAGCCACCTTACTTCCTTATCAGTTTGGCCATCACGAGGTCATCTGGTGTCGCGGGAAGAGGGACGAGGCAGGTCACATACACCCGCTCCACCGCCGTCGCCGCCGCCTCCGCTGCTCGCCCCGCCCGCAGTAAATATCGCCGTCCTCTTACAGCGTGGCGGGGAAAATATTGCTTCTCCCCGGGTGAAAAGCTGGAAAATATTACATTCGTCGAAAGTTCAGAGATTAATCAAAACTTGGCCGGCGAACCGCTGCCGAGGAGGAGGCGGAAGAAGAAGAGGAGGAGGAATAGGAGGAAGACGACGAAGAAGAAGAAAAAGAATAAAAAAAAAAAGAGAGTCGTGTGTGTGTGTGTGTGTGTGTGTGTGTGTGTGTGAGCTGTTTAATATGTTTACTCTTTGGCTATTCCCATTACCGGTTTCGGGCTACAAACAGTTTGCGAAAGGGCATCGTTACTACTTTGATGCGAGAATACTTTAATTAAATGTTGATTCGAAAATTGGATTCTTCGGTCTTTTTTTATTTTCCATGTATCTCCTTAGGCAGCGGAACCCTCCTGCCTGAGCAAAACTCGAACCCCAGTTTGTTGGGATGGCAGACAGAGCTCAACCACTACACCACGGAAATGCTTTTCTTGTGTGTGTGTGTGATGGGTGTTTTTGTAGATAAACTGTGCGTGTTGTGTGCCACTTAACAGCTAATACATGCTAGGTGTCACTGGTGCCATTTAGTAGGTCACGCCTAAGTTGGTACAGAAAGAGATATCCTTGATTATGTTTATTTATAGAAGCATGCATTTTCATACTCACCACACCCGAACCACGTAATCGAAGTCATAAATATGTAAGTGATGTCAGTGTCAGAAAAGTTTGTGGCCCAGCATAATGACGGGGCTCAGTTTACACAACTCCGTCGGCATAATACACACGCGTCAACCGTGAGAATTACAAGGCAAGGGATTATTTGCCTCTGAGCCTTGACGCTGCTAACTAGAGCGAGTGGTGGGAAATGAGGGGGGGGGGGGTAGGGAGGAGGTGGAGCGTCCCATAGTGCTGGTTGGGGAATGATAACGCGGAGGAATGTGAGGTACGGGAACCATTTCGTCACCTCCACTTAATTAACATGCTCCTCTACGCCGCTGCCTCTTCCACTCGCGGTCCGGTAAATGGGGAGCGAAGGCGCGGGCGGGAAAGGTTTATCTCCTCGGCGACTCCGTAAATTCCTCGACGGCTTTGGGTATTTTTCCAGCTCCGGGCGGAAAGTGTTCTGAACTTGAATTAATGCGAGAGGATTATGCAGTCCGCGTCCCTCCTGTGTTTGTTTGTTTGTTTTGGTGCCTATCCAGTCTGTAAAGTGTGTGTGTGTGTGTGTGTTTGAGGGGGACATGGATGAATGGGTATAGGTGTTTGTGTGTGGCTGCGGATGGATGTGCATAGTGGGTGGATGTTTGTAAGTGGTGAGTAAATGGTTTTGTTTGAGTGTTTATGTGTGTTCTAATCCCGCCATGTCCGTCCGTCAATAGTCATAAATCCATCCAGGTGTCTGAGCTTGGTCGTCCTCCTTTTGCGGTCTCTTTCTCTCCTTTTTTTTGTCGGTCCATGTGTCGCTACAAATGTCGGGTTTAGCGCCACTGTGTCTCCATATCTCGCCACTCGAGAGAACAACACACTCGCACACTCACACCAAAAAATAAAGAATACTATATATAATACACTTTGCGAGAGGAAACTTTTCCTCTCTGGTTTTCTCTCCACGGCGCACAAACTTTATGGAATTAGATTACGTGGCCTGGTAACTCTCCTTCCTCGCTCACAAAGGATAAAGCGTTCCCTTGGAGGCCGCCGATAGGAAAATGCCATCCCGCCTCTCGCGCCGTGCTGTTCCCCCTTTCTCCCCCCTTCCCTCCAGCAGACAAGCATGCACTCAGTGACTCGGACGGTGGGTGGAGGGATGGGGGGAGAGAAGGGGTCACTGTCCATTTGCACATCATCACAGTTAACACACATCATACATCTGTCCGTTACTCCTGTCGGCCTTCTCCTTCTCTGTACCATCCTTACCAGTCCACTCCCTCTTCCTGCTTTATTCGTTTTAAAAAAGAATATCCAAAAAGAAGAAAACCCCCCGCCGATGCCCTCTTCATGTCCCGGCCAGGAGGTGACTTCATCGCGCGGGGCTCCCTAACGAAGGTCATTCACGCCGCTATCAAGATGCAGGAGACGGACAGGTGATCAGGACGCCCCTGTCACCAGTTTAATTCAGCCTCTTCCTCCTTAGCCTCCTCCTCCCCCACTCCCTCAGCCTCCTTGAAAGTTCATGGAAGCTGGAGTCTCACTGACAAACGCGGCTTCGGTCCCTTTCTTCCTCATTCCTTAACTTTTATTTTTCTGGAGACTCTTGGAAGCTATATTTTCTCCCATCCCCTACATATGCGCGGCTTTGCCCCCTTACTTCCTCATTCTTTCTGTTCTTCCTAAGGGCTCGTGGAGGCTGTATATTCTCCCATCCTCTCCCTTCATACATGGATTTGCTCCTTTACTTCCTTGTGCTCTCTGTTCTTCCTGAAGGCTCGTCGAAGCTATATTTTCTTCCATTCTATACACCTATGCGACTTTGATACCTTACTTCCTTGTGCCCTGTTCTTCCTGAAGGCTCGTTGAAGCTACATTTTCTTCCATTCTATACATTTACGCGACTTTGATACCTTACTTCCTTGTGCCCTGTTCTTCCTGAAGGCTCGTTGAAGCTATATTTTCTTCCATTCTATACACCTATGCGACTTTGATACCTTACTTCCTTGTGCCCTGTTCTTCCTGAAGGCTCGTAGAAGCTATATTTTCTTCCTTTCTATACATTTACGCGACTTGATACCTTACTTCCTTGTGCCCTGTTCTTCCTGAAGGCTCGTTGAAGCTATATTTTCTTCCATTCTATACATTTACGCGACTTTGATACCTTACTTCCTTGTGCCCTGTTCTTCCTGAAGGCTCGTTGAAGCTATATTTTCTTCCATTCTATACACCTATGCGACTTTGATACCTTACTTCCTTGTGCCCTGTTCCTCCTGAAGGCTCGTTGAAGGTATACTTTCTCCCATCCTGTCCCTTTACATACGGACTTGATCCCTTATTGGCTCATACTCTGTCCACCTCTGAAGACATGTGGACACCAAAGTCACTTCCTTCCTCTTCCTGACACATCCAGCTTTGCTCCATTAGTTCGTCATCCTCCATCAAGATCTGTGGAAGCCAGAGTCTATCCATCTCCGTCCCTGACAGGCGTGGCTTTCTTCTCATATTTTCTCACTTTTTCTTCCACTCCTTTATTCCAGAAGGTGTGAAGAAGCTGTACTCAGTTCTTCTACCTCCCTAACACATCCAGCGCACTCTCCTCTTTTCTTATGCTCTCTGTACCACTTCAAGACCTGTGGAGACTCATCACTGCTTTCCCTCCCCGACGCACGCGCCCTTGGTCCTCTGACTACCTCACCAGTCTTCCTCATTCTTTCTGTGCTCCCTGAAGGGCCATGGAAGCTATCGTCATTCTCTTTTCCTCCCGGACACATGCGGCTTTGCTCTCTTCCTTCCTCATTCTCTCTCGAAGCTGCAGGCACTACCCTCCCCTCCCTGACACTGAGTCTTACCTTGGCCGACACGGAGGCAATCCCTACGGGGCCTTGATGAAGGGTTGAGGGGAGGGGTAAGTAAATATATTGTGACGCAGCAAACGTGTGGCCGCCGCGGGTGGTGTCGGGGGAGCAGCGAGCCATTGTGGTGGTAGTCCGGGGTGACCAGTCTCCTTGGTGCTGACCTTGTGGGGGACGTGAGGGAAAGTGTTTATACCAGGAAGAGAGAGAGAGAGAGAGAGAGAGAGAGAGAGAGAGAGAGAGAGAGAGAGAGAGAGAGAGAGAGAGAGTGTGTGTGTGTGTGTGTGTGTGTGTGTGTGTGTGTGTGTGTGTGTGTGTGTGCTGAAGGTTGGAGCTGTGCACCAGATTCACATCCCGTAACTGTCTCCGTGACTTTTGAACCTGGAGTTATAAATCGGCATAAGACCGACCGCGACAGGCAGTTTTGCTCGGTTTTCCTTCTGAGTCTTATAGTATACGCCTCAGATAATCCTGCTCATATTAAAATAAATAGTTGTCGCATTTTTTAAGTAGCTACTTATACAAGGGAATGGTTATTGAGCTTCAAGCAAAAGGTTTTAAGTTGGTTGCATAGTATTAACACGTTTTGGAGGCGCTCAATGCTCCAGTCAAAATACTAAAACTGTATTGCCTGCATGTGCCCTGATGTTGTAGAGTCACGTGAGTCGGGTGGCCTCTTAAAGGTGTCGGTGCGGTGTGGCAGTGCAGCGTTGTGTGAGTCTCTGTAATGCTGTAACACGTAAAAACACGGCGCTTGTGCCCGGAGCTTCAGTCCGTGACTATACTAATTTTGCTTGGTCTGTATCTTTTGCTTCCGACTCCTTTTCCAATCCCCTCTGGATACTAACACATCCCTTCTCTTCATATTATATTGCCGTTTGAAATTAATAACATCACTGTTTTAGAAGTATATCCATCTACTTTTCATTATGTACAACTGACACGAATTACTTTATCCATATACTTTTCCTATAACATTCTGTACAAGTAACACAACCCACCATCAGAAAACCATTTACAATTCCTCTCAGCCCTCAGACTGTTATTGGTACACACATGCATTTTGGCTGCGTGCACGTCCAAGGCAACATAAAACAACATATTTGTGTATTCCTCTTGATGGCAGCGTAGTTCGTTAATAAGCATCATCCTGTAGACCCTCACTGTTGGTTGGTGTTGATGTTCATGTCTTTGAGAGTGTAATAGTGTAAACAACGGAAGACATGGTAGCCTTGACAGCGTATTATCCACCGGCAGAAGGAGGGAATCTTGGCTGCATGCTCCGCTGCCTCCTACACGTGGCCTTAAGAGGAGGGATCAGCCTGTCGTTCCCTCCTTTGCTCCAGCACGAGTCCGTCTTTTGTCGACGCTGGAGGGGAGCATGGCCGCCTGTGTCTCCAGAGTTAGGTGGCTTCTGGCGAGAGCGTATTTAGCTGGGTTCGAGTGCAGTTCTTCTGGGCGTTCATGGAGTTTAATTAAGGTCGCTTTGGACACGGGATCGCCTGCACGGATATCAGGTGTCGACAGGCAGTCCCCTCGTCACTTGGCCTCGCTGTTCCTTCTCGCCTTCGTCATTGCATTTCCTTATTCTTTGTTTTGCGTTTTCTGGTTCCCTTTTCTGTTAATGTTACCCCTAAATCCCTTGCCGTGACTTTTTTTCGTTTTCTTTCTTTCCGCGTCGCTTCTGTTTCTCTTATCTGCTTCACACGACTTTGCTTTGATGTGTTTTCTCTGCTCTCTCGCTCCTCTGCTTTCTCTGATGTATTTCTGCACCGCTGCTCACTCTGTTTTTCATTTCTTGTTTGTCTTTGCTCTTCTCTTTCCTGCTCTCTTTCGTCAATACTTCTCCGTTTCATGTTTCTCTCATTTCTTTCACCCTTTTCTGCTGTTCTGTTTTGACAATTCTCTTTCCTTCCTCACTTCCTCACTTTCTCACTTTCTTTGCCACTCTTCCTCTCTGTTACTCTGTTTTGTCATTCTTTTCTTGGTTAGTGGGCTGCCTTTCCCTGCTTCCCCCTTCACTCTCTCTTCGACACTCTTCCATTTCTTATGTTGTGTTCGCCTTTGTGTGTGTAATCGTCTCGCCCACACACCAAACGAGGCAGCTGGGGAGGTTGGTAGTCACGCCCCTTCCCTTTTCTCTCTTTTTTTCGGTCCCTTGGGTGAGAGAGAGAGAGAGAGAGAGTCGTGTCGCTCTCTTTCCACTCCACTCCACTCCCTGACAGGCGTAAAGACTCGTAATTTAATAATGTTTTTCCTTCATCGTCGGTTAGCTATTTTCTCCACTATGTCTCCTCTATTTCTGCCCTTCCCTTCGGTGTCTTTATCTCCCTCCCTTGTATTTCCGTTTTCTTCCCTACTGGTACAGCCATCCATTAAAGTTTTCAAAATCCACTTTCCCCTGGCATAATTTACATCTTATTTATCTTATCTCGCAGGTTAGTTTTTTTCCCTCACAACTCCTCCTCGTCCCCGTAACCTACTTTCCTCCCCTCCATGCCTTTTTCCCCTCGTCTCCAAACTGTCACCGACTGACACCGGAAGAGATGGCTCGCTGGATTTAATACTGCTGGGCCCCTACACTTCTCGCTCCCGGCCCAGAATGGTCCCCTATCTTCCACTTTCTAGCTAAGACTTGGCCCTACTAACCTCCCTATAGCGGAGGGTGGATTCTGTCTCTCCGTGTATTGTAGGTGTCCCATGCTGCCTGAATTCACTGGAGAATAGCATTCGTAGTCCTTGTCATTCGCAGAGGATGGTCTGAACACCTCGACTACAATACATAAATGGTCGGTGCGCGTCTCGTTTGCCGCAGGTGATGGTTTCTGCTTCATATATATATATATATATATATATATATATATATATATATATATATATATATATATATATATATATATATATATATATATATATATATACACACACACACACACACACACACACACACACACACACACACACACACACACACATGCTTACACCCATAGTACATTCATGTTTGCATACATACATACATAAATAATTGTACACAAAAAAAATGCTGATGATATTTGTGTTTGATTATTTTGGGCTCTCTGAAGGAGGTTTTAACTCTTCTGTAGACTGTTGCTTTGCTGTTTACAACAGCTTGTCTTTGCATTTTCAAGCAGGTCAATGATGGTTCTTATATTATTCGGCTGCAGCGAAGGACTGTCTGTACAATACCTCGTGTAAATGCAGCGTGAGGAAGTCTTGAGCATTTCCCTGAATTCCCTAATGTAACATGTGCTGCTTTACGGAAACTGAAACATTAATTCAGCCTCATGCGCCTGGAGGCTCCGCTGGTAATTCAGTTCTGAGACAACGTACTGCATGGCTCCCACCTGGCGGGCCGAGGTGCATAGTGCGGGCCATTGTAAGCCCACAGAAACCAGCTCCCGAGGCCGCTGTGCCCCTTGAAGGCCTCAGGAGAGTGCCATGCGTGTCAGGGCTCTCCAGGCAACTCTTTTGCTGCTCGGCGTAATGAAGATCAAGCGGAATTAGCAAAAAGGTGCTGTGTCGTTGGAGCAGGGCATCCCAAATTGGGCATAAATTAGTTAGCATCAAAATTTGTCCCGATGGAGCCCATTTGGCACACTGACGCACGCGGGATTATCCTCGCAGAGAAACTTTTTAGCGTCGGAATGTTGGACCGTCCACATTCTTCTGCATTCCGGGTTATTAACCTTCCTGCCGTCACCTCATTTTCTGCACTTTGATCTCCATGGTATTTCCTCTTTGTGATTTTGTTAGTGACGTGGTTCACCCTGTTTGTGCCCTTTTGCATTTTATTAGTTGGCTTTTTCAGTTTGCTTTTTATCAGTTTGCTTTATATCGGTTTGCTTTTTATCAGGGTGATGCTTTGTTTTCAGTTCCAGGCATGAATATGGACTTGATAAGGTGAGCATTGCAAACGTAATAGACAGTTCTGTGTACGCGAGGGCTTGGTGCATGTGGGGGCTGGGGTGAGGGCTAGTGCCTTCGGTCTCATTATGAAGTGACATACGTAAGCTTCCTACACATTTGTCTCTCATCGTATAGCGTTATGACACCCATTGTCCAACATGTAAGGGACTCACGTCGCATGTTAAACATCTCTTATAATACAACCAGACTGACAATATTTGTTTTGTGTTCTCGCCATTGTCATCAGTCGGGGACATACTTATCTTACACACTGCAACCCCTCTGTCCGTTCGTCGGGTTATTCTTTTTGAATGAGTCCTCTTCCGAAGTGAAAAGGGCACGGGCTGGGAACGAAAATGACTTTGATGAAACCACTCAACAAATTTGTTTTCAATCTCTTACCATTGTTCTCAGCAGAATGGAGCAAGGCCACGCCCATCCTTCTGTTAGCACGGTCACAGACAATTTTTTCTGCTTTCCCTCCGCTAGGTCATCACGCTAGTAGTTGGTCATCCACTCAGCGTTATGAGCTGTCTTGACACTCAGTCCAGTAGCAGCGTGTACAACATTACAAAACATGGAGGCGGACGGAGCGACCCGGCAGTCATATGTATGTATGTATGCACTAATACAAGTATGTATGCATGTATTTGTAAATTGATTAAGCTGTCCTGATCCATGGCCATGTAACTCAGCTGAATGCCGCCACCCGTTAGCAACTCGATTCTCTCTCTCTCTCTCTCTCTTTCTCTCTTTCTCTCTTTCTCTCTTTCTCTCTCTCTCTCTCTCTCTCTCTCTCTCTCTCTCTCTCTCTCTCTCTCTCTCTCTCTCTCTCAGAATATACTTCGAGACTCGTTTTTTTACACCTATGTTTAGTTTCCCTTAATTAATCTGCTGTCCTAATTTTTCTCCTCCGTTGTGTAGTGGTTAGCGTGATCTGCTGGCCCGGGCAGTGGGCGCGCAAATCAATTGATTCATCCTCCCTTTCGTGCTGGTCGATAAGTGGGTACTTCGGGAAACCCTTGGAAAGTAAACTGCGGTAACCCGGATGTCGCACTGGCCTTGTGCCTCAGGATAATGGGTTCTTATCCTCCTCAGGCTCAAGGGCCATGGAACGGAGATGAGCACCGGGACCACGCGCAGCTAATACATATGCCCCCGACTCTACCTTATTATTTTTTTTTTACTGAGGTAGACGGTAAAATATTGAAAACGGTTATGAAAGGGTTCCTGTAGTATTTGTTAAATGTAAAAAATAAAAAAAAGCGATGGAGGTTTTGATTTTACTCGATACCAAGACAACCTCTGAAAAGATGTTGTCTTCACTGTCTTGCTTACCTCGAAGGGGCGTTATGGGCTGCAAAGCTTGGGGGAAAGTCTTGGGAGAAGATCGGTCATCAATAAACTTGTTTGTTTTATTCCTGTGTAATGAACAGTGAAAAAAAAATGACACACACACACACACACACACACACACACACACACACACACACACACACACACACACACACACACACACACACTTTTTTTTCTATTTTGGAACGATGAACTTGGCCATTCTGTGGAAAGAGGAACAGCTCGTTATTGCATTTCTGATATTAATACAAATGTAAAGAGCAATGCCGGAAAGCAGTAAGGAATGGATGAAGGAAGGAAGGGAGGACCGGAGAAAGGAAATGCGTGGAGCGAGCCATGAGTTTCGCTGCTGTGGGGCAAGGGCGAAGCGGCGGCGGCGAGGGTGGAAACGAGGGGCCGAGGAGATGGAACACGGGCCACCCTGCCGCCCTGTCACGAGCAGGGACGACAAGGGAAGAGAGAGAGAGAGAGAGAGAGAGAGAGAGAGAGAGAAGCAAAGGAAAATGGAAAGACATATCAAAGGAAGTCCAGAGAGTGAAAGGAAATGGATTGTTATTACATTTTTAAACAACTCTATTCTATTCAGTCACATACGTAACACACACACACACACACACACACACACACACACATTCCCGCCATGAACAGCCTTTTCCAGCACACAATCAAGCCACATAAATCAACAGTTGCGTGCCTGTCATAACGCATTTTATCACCACAAAACCAGCAAGTCGCCAAAGAGCGCCACCGCCACCCCGCAGCTGCTGGACAGTAAATGGCTTCGCTTGCTCCACCCCGCGACATGTTTGTAGAGCTTGGCACAAACTTTATTTTTCGAGGTTCGTCCAGCCGCTAAAGCATTTCCCTTGACGTTGGTGTGTTGCGAGCCGCTAATCCACGTGTCGATCTGATTCCTGAAAACTTTTGTGTCATTACCAACATTTTCCATTTTCTTTCATCCTTTAAAAATATTTTCGAAGGTCCTTTCTTTCGATAATGTTGATCACTGAAGCGAAAAATGGCTGAGTTGATATAATTCCACGAGTCATATTTTGCAAACTGTAGAGTGTAGGAAAACGGTTGAATGTAAGCTTGACGTGAATGTTTTAAATTGACATCTGGTTTTGACAAATTATGACGCAAACCGAGTCTGTATCCGTCTGTCTGTCTGGTTGTCTGTCACTTTCATGGTTCACATAAATACAAATAGGTATATAGATGTTTGTGACTACTTCAGCTTACAATTATAATCACACACACACACACACACACACACACACACACACACACACACACACACAGCCAAACGGTATCTCTTGAGCAGTGTGTCGGTGCGTTGGAGGGGCAAGGGTAGGGGGGCAGGGCGGGGCAGTCTTCATTTCCTGTGTGCAGGCGAGGTCTAGTTTCTTCCCTGTCGAGGAGCCTCTTACCAAGTTTCCTGTTCCGGTTCAGGTGAGTTCCTCCTCCTCTTCCTTATCTTCTCTTTCCTAATCTTCTTCCTCTTCTTCTTCTTCTTCTCCTTCTTCCTGCTTTAGTTCTTCTTCTTGTTTTTGCTCTTGTACTTGTTATTGTTCTAGTCTTCCAATTTCCTCCTCCTCCTCCTCCTTCTCCTCTTCTGTCTTAACTTCCATCCATCTCTTCCTCTTTCTCTTCTTACACTTCCCCTAATACTTCTTCGTCCTCTTTCAGTTTCTCCATTTTCATCTTCCGGTATCCTTCCTTCCCTCCTCCTCCTCCTCCTCCTCCTCCTCCTCCCCTTGCACTTCGGTTGGCTTGTTTTCAAAATAAGATAATCTGCCTGATTTATATTTTGGATCAAAACTTTTTTTTTTATTGTTGTGATCCAAAATATAATTCAAGAAAATCATCATCATCATCATCATCATCATCATCATCATCACCAACAACGTATCTATTGCTAACTGCATATACGCAATTTTCTAATACTTTTCCTTATTGAATAAATATAATGATTTTTACTTTTTTGTTTTTGTGTTGTCCGGTTCTTGGTCTGTCTCCTTGTAAAGTAAAAACAACAACGTTATTTCCTGTATTGATCGCACGGGCTTTGTGTTCGGGAGATGCATTCAGATTCCAGGCAAAAAATGAAAAAAAAAACCTCATTCTTCTTCCCCCCTGGAATATTAATTAATTCAGGTCCGTTATATAACAAAACCATTATTATTATTATCATCAATAACTTGGTATCTTGTAATGAGAGAGAGAGAGAGAGAGAGAGAGAGAGAGAGAGAGAGAGAGAGAGAGAGAGAGAGAGAGAGAGAGAGAGATTTTCTTTTTCAGTATCCAATTTCCCTCCAATACAACAACCCCACATGTGTTTTCCCTCCCACAGGTCCAGTCACTCTTCCGCCCCCGCTCCCCCCCTCCCTTCTTCCCCTCCCCTCATAATAACGCTTTTCATTTAACTTTTACCATTAGCTGCCACTCAGACTGTGATTGCGTTAAGCCGCGGACAGACCATCAGAACACGCGGGGGCACCACCATTAGTGTTTGGCGCTGAAATTGTTGCTGATAGTCTGGCCGGGTGCTCGATTTTGTGTGTACGTGTGTTGGTTTGTGTGTGTTGGTGTGTATGTGTGTGTTTCCTGGGGCGCGTTTGAATGTTTATGTTTATTTGTTGGTGTGTTTTTGGAAGGGCTGATGACTGCCTCTGTTTCTGTTTTGTGGCCGGACCATTTTATATTTATTTTCTTATTTATTTCTTCTTTATTACTAAGTTTTGAATGTGGTTATGCTTGGTATCTTCCTTTATCGCTCATGGTCTTGCTTTTTGTTTTTTGCTGAATCATCATAGATATTCTTCTCTAATTTCTTTTTTTACCAAATTTTGAATGGTGTTCCTTTTTTCACTCTTGGCCTCCTTTGATTTTGCGTTGTGGCTGCATCATTAAATCTAGTTGCCTTTTTGTTCTTGATATAACCAATTATTCTTGAAGTGGTTATGTTTTGTGTGTCTTTATCACTCCAGGCCTTGCTTTGATTTCCCTCCTGGTTGTGTTCCCTTCCCCTACGGTGCCCTGTTTGGTTACCAGGGGAGGGGAAGGCTCTGTCTGTTGCTGTTGTTAAGAGGCTTTGGTGAATGTGTTTTGGTAAGGCCTTACTTGGTTTTGCTGTTGTTTGTTCTGTGCGCGGTTATGGTAGTGCTGGGTGTGGTGGTGGTGCTGCTGCGTACTGTGGCTGTGTGTGCTTGTAAACTTTATTGCTAGTGTTACACCACCGGCTAGAACTTACTTTAGTTACACAACCGTAGGGGTGTACCAATTACCATACGCCTTAAAGGCAAACTGAAACAAACCGACACTAAAAACACTTGCGTTTACTGAGACCAAGCACTTAAAACACAGAATAAAACTATAAAACATAAAAGTGGAAACATAAGGGTACAGCACCACACACCGGCTATCTGATTTCCAGCTTTCGAGCCAGAACTCACTTCTCAAATAAATTCACACCACAATGAACAATTAATACGTCCTCACACAACTAGTGAGCTTATGTTACAAAATAAAAACTAGAACAATATTTATGTATAGCCGCTACCCACGAAAGACCAACACCTTGCCACCCCCGCTTCCAGAACACAGCTAACTAACTCCGGTGCCCCAACTACCGATGAAAGCCGTAGGCTGACGTGGCAGTGGTCTGACGTGGCAGCAGTCAACCATCGGTTGAATGCTAACTATTTAATATGATATAAACAAACATTCCCAACCTAGGGTCTTACGGTTATTGCCCACGTACAAAGGCCTGCAAGGCATGAGCCTGATACAGGTGAAAACTAATTAGATAATTATGGTTATTTGCCTCACACTAGCTATTACCACCAGCACAACTACTACTACTACTACTACTACTACTACTACTACTACTACTACTACTACTACTACTACTACTACTACCGCTACTACTACTACTACTACAGCAGGATCACCATTTTTGTGATTATTTGGTACTGTAAAAGTGTCATGAAAATCAAAGTTACCCAAATGGTGACATTAATTTTCATGTTAAAATGTCTAATTGGTTGTGTGCCCAAACCGATCTTTCTTGTTTATGGCTCCCCCCCAAAAAACTCAAATACATATACTCTGATCCTTTGAATGGTTATACTAGTAAATTACTTTCTGGATTACGGCGTATGCCTGATTATAAGGCGACTGGGTATGTAAGGCCATCCCAAGGCTTTAGATTTAGAGCTTATGTTTTGGACTGCACTTGGTATATTATACGGTTCCCCTTTGCCTTTGCCAGTATAGTTTACTTAATTAAGGCAACCAACGAACCGAAACCCTTAATTCGTAATATCAACAATGTTTTATGGACACACACACACACACACACACACACACTCTCTCTCTCTCTCTCTCTCTCTCTCTCTCTCTCTCTCTCTCTCTCTCTCTCTCTCTCTCTCTCTCTCTCTCTCTCTCTCTCTCTCTCTCTCTATATATATATATATATATATGTCGACCACTGTTTTCTCAAGTGGTGTTTGGAGATATCGATTGTACCTGCTACGTGGACTGGCTATGACATACTGCTTGCTTGACATGCGTGAAATCATCAGTGCATAATTGAAAAGTGAATCAAAGAGTCCGTAGAGCACATAAGTGAAGAACATGCATCCGAAGCATAGCAGGAGCTGGGAAATATCACTACCGTACTTCAAGTGGATATACAGGAAGTGAAAAATTGTCAGTAGCTGAACGAAAAGCGTGACGTTTGATATTTTGTCGCATGCCAAGATTATTCATGATGGGACTGTTAATCTGATGGCAAGGGAAATCTCAATTGTAGAGCAGATGAAAAATGCATTGATGGAAATTATGCATCATCGTCGTCATCGTTATCATCATTAATGGGGCGTTCCGTCAGTCTCTGGGAGGCGTGAGTAATGCCAGCCATCTACTGCTGACTCCCATTCAGATTGACGCGTCCATATGGAAGCTGCATGCTTTGAAACAGCTCCTAGTGGGACAGATAATGATGCCCTAATGCTGAGCCTTTCCTTCGTGTTTGTCCAGCGCATTGTGCAGAATATTGTTAACCGAGGTGGTGGAGCGCCGACTAGCCCGGATGCTGCTTGATTTGCTTTCCTTATCACGAGATGCACGGAGGGAATTCTGTTGAGTGGAGCCCTTCTGTAGGTCTTGACGTGGAACAAACATCAAGCAGAGGATTAATGTCTTCTCCATATATCTAGGTGCCCCATACTAGCGAAATAAAAATCACAAACCACTTTCTCATTAATAATATTATATCACAGCGATACCACATTTTAGTAATGAAATGTATTTAGATTAGCTGCTTTTCCCAGTAAACAGGAAAGTGTATTCGAATATACATACAGCCGCCAGTTGCTGAGCCGCCGGCTGTCCGAACCGTGAACACGAAATAACATTCGTTACGGCCGGTAAAATCTCGGGATTCGACGAGGTGCTTGGCGAAATATGGCTGTGTGGCGCCGGCTTAATCCGCGTTGGGTTCAGCTCGAACTGAGGGCGAATGTGTAGCGTGGGTGACGGTATGGCGCGGCGCGGGGCTATAGGCAAATGTGTGTGGCGGGGTGATGCTCTGTTGTGATGGAGTGTGACGGCGTAGTTTGGTTGAATAATGAACCCTGGTCCGTCATGGCGCGGTGTGGAGCTTGAGTGCTCGTGGGAATGGTGTGACGGTTGTGACGGTGTTTTGCTCGACCGAGGACAGGGATTCAAAGTACCATAGTGAAGGGACGGGAATCTAATGTGGTGAAGTGTAGTGCTAATTGAAATGTCCTTAACGTGCAATAATCTTGTATGGAAAAAGTTTAGCTGTAGTTGAATATTGAACCCACTGCGAGATAGCGACTCATTTAAACAAGTACCTTTCATGTAGTCTTTGGAAATTGCCTCGGTGAACTCCAATTAAATTAAAGGTACCTAACCTATTTAAATGAAGCCACATAATTATTAAAAAGGCGATAAGTTGAACTCTTAAAGGAACGTTTGAGGCCGGCCAATATCTTATGAAGTTTCTTGAAGCATAAAGTAATCTTATGGGTGTGAAGGGGCCCAAAAGAGGGCAACTGAAAATATACTTGGCTTTAAGTAGTTTTTTTTTCCTTTGAATATGGTCAAAATGAATATATCCGTTGGCCTCATTTTCCATAATTTTGAAGAAGTTACATAAGGAACTTTTTCCCTTACTCATCATCTTTCCTATAACAAACGCAGCGCAGGTTCGTGGGTGGTAACTGTATTAGCGTGCGGCCCGAGGCTCACCGAGAGGGCTGACTGGTGGCTCACTAGGAATCAAGGCAGGAGAAAACTCTGGCATTGATTTCCCGAGTCTTCCAAGGCTGGGATTTGGAAATGTTATGAAGGATTTGTACACAGACCGCCTCTGCTTCGCCATTGCTGCGGCGGGGATGAGACATTAAATCCCCTCTGGCCCGAGCCCTCCGCCCCTCGTAGCTGGGAGACAACTGGCTCACGCAATAAGTCCCCTCCGCCCCCTCTTGGAGTAATCTGAAGCTGACCCTTACTGTATCATCCTACTGCTCGCACCGCCGGTAATTAGTCCGTCCCCTCGCTGCGGAGCCTCTATGTCCCCCCGGCGGTCTTGTCGCGCCGTCCTATACTTCTATAGAACAGAGGGTGTTTTCGAGTAAGGGCGAGTCGAATTGCCTCTCACTCTCTGCTTGTAAACTAATGGAGGCTCGGCTGTTTGGATCTATGTGAGTGTAAAATAAAACACATAAGAAAATGTGGACACTTTATACGGATATATTTTGTCATAATTTTATCTGATTTTGCTATCCCGCTATCCCACAGTATTCTGAAGCTCACTTGAATACTATATTGAGAAAACAAAGTTTCACACTTCCCGGAGAACTACTTCAACGATAAAGGTATTGAATTGAACTGAATTGAGAAAACAAGGACATATATAGTTCTTCGAAACTTTTATTCATTTTGTCTGCTACTTTTAGGCTGCCCGTTTCTGCACTCAACTGTCAGATTAATGAGCAGCCAAACAACAAGCCAGCAAAAAACAAACACAGGCACGTAGTCGTCCTCGAGGCGGGTGTCAGGCATCAGCAGCATTAGTACCAACTCCTCCCCTCGTCCTTAATGACACGCAAGTAACTACATCAACAGAAAGCCTCCCCTTTTTTCTTCTCTGGAGAGGAGCAGATTTCAGTGAGAATTAATAAGCACGGTATAAAGTTGGGAAAGTTACAATGATAATATGGCGTGGGAGGAAGCGGCGGCGTGGTAGTGGTGGTGGTGGAGGCGGCGGTGATGGTGACGCCCGCCAGCCCCGGCACGTCCCTGTCGTTTGTTAACTGGATAAGGAGAGCCGTCTGCGTCCTCCCACGTAAATACCGCTAACTTGGAATCTTGTATACATACCGCGCCCGGACAACTTAGGCCAAGGAGTGTGTTGTTGTACCTGCCGGGTGATAACTTGAGCCCGATGAGGCGGAGGAACACGTGCGGAAAATTTCAAACCCAACAAATGATGAGAGAGAGAGAGAGAGAGAGCAACTAACATTATTCCAATTCATCCCAGCTTTGATGATGTCGGCCGTCCTGGCATTAGCGCGGCGCCTCGGCTCCGCGTCCCGGCAGGCGTGGCTCGGCGCCTCAGCCTCCTCCGCCGCTGTGTTGTTAAAAAGTTAGCGCCAAGACTCGCTTCTGAAGACTCGCTTCCACCGCAACTCAAATTTTCCTAACTAGGTTGTGATTAGTGTTGTAGTGCGTTGTGTGTTCTTCACAAGTTAGCTCAGACGCGATACGGGAAGTTTATCAAGTGTCTGACGCCGAATTATCTCTGAGGAGGAGGAGGAGGAGGAGGAGGAGGAGGAGGAGGAGGAGGAGGAGAAAAAGGAAGCTCTTCAATTGGCGTAGTGCTTGGAGTATGTACCCAACACTGCTTGTTACCTTGTGTTGCTCTTGCTCCCGCTCGTCTGCTCATCCTCGCTCTTGTGGGTTGCTAAGGATGCCGATCACCTCCACGTTGGCATCCTCAAATGACAATAATTAGGATATTTTTCCTTTCAAAGGAATCCAGAAAAAGATTTCATTCAAATGATAACCTGATTTCCCTCTGCGCTGCGACGCTCGACGGGTGGATGTGGATCTTGATACAGCGTACCTGTTCTGCCGCCCGCGGAAAGTCAGAAGAAAATAATTCTTAAAATACAGTGAATTTTTTTGTCACCTAAGAAAGAAAAATACTCTGCCAACTTAATTGCATACATAAAGGGGAACGAAGTCAGTGTTTGGGCAACATGGATTGGGTTTAGTAAATATTGAATTTCGGGTCACCAACTAGAAATTGTAACTAGGGAAATGTTTAAATAAAGAAAGGGAATAACTTTAAGAAAATATAATTGTGTACAGCTTTTAAAACTTACCCTTCAAAGGTAGGACCAACGTCATATTTAGAGACCAATTCAAGCTGATAACTAACATATAACGGAAAATTATGCGATCCATACTTCAATACTTCAGTATTCACTCCCTTTTCTCGGTATATTTTAATCGGTAAGGTAAGGCATACGCTATAGCTGTGCGTGGCTGCGGTGCTCATCTCCGAGCAGTTAGTCCTTTGAGCCTGTGGTAGGTAACAACCAATTACCCCGGGACACGGACCAATGTCAAACACGGGAATACCACAGCTTACCTTCCCTAGGTTTCCCCAGGTACCCATTTATCGACCAGCCCGAAAGGGAGGATGAACAGCTGGGTGAGCTGCACGCCGACTTCCCGGGCCGGGAAATTCTAAACAGTGAAATAAAAAACAGAAGCATGGGCCCATGATAAACCCCGCGTCATCAGTTTCATAAATAATGATGGCAGACAACGACAGGAGGCGGGGAAGGTTTCCTCAGGGTAAAAAAAACAAAGGCAGAGCGCATGTCTTATGTGGAGGACACGAAAATTCTTCCTGAAGCACAGATGCATTGTAGAGTGCCGCCGACTTTTTGTGTTGAATTAAGGCGGCTTTAAGAATGCTCTGTGACTGTTGATATAGACACAATATAAGTAATGCATTAATAAAAGTGTTCATACGAATAATATAAGAAAAATAAAACCAGTAAACAGGAGGAAACAATAACAGTTGAAAATAAGATTAAGTTAATAGAAGAGGATACCACTCCTTTCACCACACACACACACACACACACACACCATGTCGCCGAGAAAAGTTGTGCGTCTTGAGTGTTTTCTGTGTAAACGCGGACGAGAAGCTTGTGTGTCGCGCGTACTATACGAAGCGGATCCAAAACTGAGATTCACTTTGAAGCAGAAGCAACAGAGCGTACCGACGTGCCTGTAACTGTTTGCTTAATGTGTTTTGTGTGCATATCGTGAGTGTCGTGTGCCGATGAGCGAGATGACACACAGGAGAGAAGAAAAGAAGCGAATGAGGGAAAAAAAAGAGATAGTGGAGTTATTGGGAGGAAGATAAGAAAGAGGGAGAAGAGAGGAGAAAAAAAAGCGAGAGAGAGAGGAGAGAGAGAGAGAGAGAGAGAGAGAGAGAGAGAGAGAGAGAGAGAGAGAGAGAGAAACAACAAACGAGAACAGATAGACTGAAAGACGACATGGACTACATTATTAAGACGTATTGTAGGGTAGAGACGGGACGAGGTATACAATGAAGGGTAGACGGGACAGGCGGGACAAGGCGGGGCAGGGCAAGATATGGTGCGTTACGTGTGTGTGGAGGGGAGGCACCGCACCAGTCACCGAGGCAAAACGAGGGCTGAATGGCGCTACTGAACGGAACGAGTTTATGGCCAGGAACACAAGACAACCGCCGCTGTCGCTTCTTTCTTCCCCTCCACATCCCCTCTCACCCCTCCGCCCACCCATTCATCACCATTTTTTTTTCGAGTCACCATGATCAATTTAGGGTTTTTATTTAATGACGTTGTGCTGGTTTTAAAGTTATAGGGTTGTGGTGTATTATATTTACGCATTTGTTGAGTGTAACGTGGTGGTGAGGTTTGGAGTTAAATAAGGATAAGGAAGGATGTGTCGTTTAGATTATACTTATTTATCCTCTCTCTATCTGGCTGTCGTCTAGGTTTGTGTGTGTGTGTATGTGTGTGTGTGTGTGTTTTGTGTTTCGCTGTCTGTTCGGTGTATCTCTTTCTGTATGTAGAACTATCACTGTCTGAATCTCTATCTTCTCTTTCATTCTGTATATGTGTCTGGCTCTGATTTTTCGTCTGTCTGTCTGCCTCAATGTCGTTTCTCTCACTGTCATCAATAATTCATTGCCTTGTTTTTGACCCTGAGTAGGATATGGTTAAGGCACGAGAGAGAGAGAGAGAGAGAGAGAGAGAGAGAGAGAGAGAGAGAGAGAGAGAGAGAGAGAGAGAGAGAGAGAGAGAGAGAGAGAGATTTACCATTTCCGAGATTAATGTGTGTCTCTGCAGGTAGTGACCACACCTACCATTTGGTCACCATCACGCCAGCAGCACTGTACAGATAGATTTTTAAAACAACACTATGAAGAGCATAAAAGAAAGCTTGTCTAAAGCACCTCGTAATACTTTTATGAGGCGTCAAGGTTTTACTGCCGGTCAAATGGTTTCCGAGTGACGACACCTAATGGAATATTTTAACTATTTAAAGTTTCAAAAATATCTAGTATTAGTGTTTTTCTTTGGGTTTCAGCAAAAGAACACAAAGAGGAGTATGTTGGTATCATAATACAAAAAAAAAAAAAAAAAAAATCTCAACAACTAAACGTATCGACTGTAATAAAATTATGTTAGTTTGTGATTCGCCGGGACATTTTCCACTTCCTCAAGCTCTGTGGACTTTAATTTGAGGTTAGGTCAGCCCTTGTAGCCGCCTCTTGATGCCCAGTACTTGGTCCAATGCTACTCAGTTTTGTCACAAGTCTAAGCTCTACACAGCAGCGTCGCGTTCTGCTCCTGGCACTGGCATCCCCTGTCTTCCTTAACTTCCCTCCCTCGTGCTTGCCCTCCTCCTTCGTCTTTAGTTTTGCAAGGCAAACTTTAACAGAGTCGTTTTTATTTACGCATTACTGAGAAATATGAGTTCAAGTTTAGCTGGACCATTAAGTCTTGTCTCGCAGGCTGTCGGGGAAGAGGCAGGGAGGGAGGGGGGAAATAGGGAGAGGGGAAGGCAACTCACCTAATGGGGTTGAGTTAAGAGCTGCCTGATGTAACGGGGCCTTGATCAGGGCATGGGAGGAACCTGTGAACTCATATTAAGGCTGCTTTAAGGAGATCCAACTCTGCATAGCTACTCTAATGCTTCGTTTGACTACACTCTGTATATATATTCTCGTAGTCACCTGGTTTCCTTCCATTTCTATGGTCAAAGTTGTGTTTCTGCCATTCCTCATTAGTCACCTGAACAGGATTGATGCATAACAGTATGCCGAGGATTAGCTCGAGAAAGACATTTTGGTAGCACTTCTAACGGGAACGCAATCGCTTCATTTTACTGTCATTTCGTTTATATATTTATTTATTTATTTATTTATTTATTTATTTATTATTATTATTATTATTATTATTATTATTATTATTATTATTATTATTATTATTATTATTGTTATTGTTGTTGTTGTTGTTGTTGTTGCTATTCTTATGTTATGACCATCGAAGCGAGACTGGGATCATCCTAGAGTGTGTTATCGATTCGTGCGCATCGTTCAGCAAGCACTCGCATCAGGAAGGTAAAAAAGAAGAAAAAAAAGGAATATGAGTTAGGTTAAAAAAATAAGAAAAAAACCCGGCATAATTATGTCTTTCAGTTTAGTTTTTGATGGTAATCAATTATGTTTTTCAGGTTTTGTTTTGACACTAATTACCTTTCCTACTGAAGCAACACTTTCCAAATACGTTGTTTTTCTCGATACGTAATAACTAGGAAGGTGTGTACAAAATAATCAGCACACCTTACCTGTTTTTAGCAGAGTATCTCAGGAAGCTTTACGTCGAGTGCGCCACGTTGCAAGTTTCCTCTTCGTCCTCCCCCACGCGGCGGCTCCTGTACACAGCAGGGAGGGCGGGCGATTAGGCGGACGCGAGGCGGAATGTACCCAAATGAGCAACGAGAGAGTGGCGGGGAGGCAGGAATGGTAAAAAGGTGTTAATGCCATGGATGAAGCTCGCAATTTAAAGAACAAGGAAAACGAGACGAATGGAAACGCCTTGTGACGAATCGGACATGAATGACAAACGACTCTCTAAAAGCTGACATCAAACGAGAGGAAATGAAATAAGACGAGCGAGGAGGAACAGAAAGAATAGAAAAAGAACAAAAAACCCAGCCATGAAGTGTAAAGTATATTATGACAAATTTACTCAGCGTGCAGGTAACTAAGTAGAGCTGGAAAGTAAAAAAAATAATAATGTCAGGGGATATGAGATTAAATTTACCTTACTGAGCAGCGAGATTAACAGGTAGCAAAGAAAAAAAAAACAGGAAGAGAAAGAAAAAGAAGAGGAAGAGGAAAAAGAAGAAGAGGAAGAAGAAGAAGAAGAAAAAGAAAGAAAAGAGGAAGAAACCTACGTAAAAGAGCCACGAAAATAACAGGAAGCAACAATAACAAAAATAACTGCAACCAAAACGAATTGAAATATATACGAGAGCAGGTGAAAATGAGACGAATATGTACAAAAAATATAATAAAGCCTAACACACGATTGAAGGCATAACGTATACAAGTCGAAATGTAATTATGAGGAGTTACAGTATGGAAAAAATACCCGACGGAAGTTACAGGGAAAATAAACTGGAAACGGAGAAGTTGGTAGATAACGACATGACTGCTAACGCTAGATAACGAGGAGCAGGAGGTAGAGGAAGAGGCGGAAGAGGAGGTGATGGTGGTGGTGTGAGTGTTGGAAGAGGACGTGGAGGAAGAAGAGGAAGAGAAGAAGGAGTAAAAGGAGGAAGAGAAGAAGTAGGATGAGGATGAGGATGAGGAGGAGGTGGAGATGTAGACAGAGCAGTGGGCCGAGGAAAGGAGAAGAAAAAGAATAAAAAAAAGATATACAATAAAAAAAAAGTCGTAAGGAGGAGGAGAAGTATACGAGGAGGAGGAGGAGGAGGAGGAGTATACGAGGAGGAGGCAGACTAGGAGGACAAGATGGAGGAGGAGAATAATCATAAAAAGAAAAAAAATATATTCACACAAGAATAAGAAGTCGTAACAAGGAGAAGGAGGAGGAGGAGGACGACGACGACGACGACATGGAAGAGGAGGACACGGAAAAGGAGGAGGAGGATGGATGGCTGGAGGCAGAGCATAGATAAGGTAAAGAAGATTAACGAGAAGGCAGAGTAAGTGAGGGAGGATGCAGAGAGAAACAACGGCAGTGGAGATGAACGAGGCGCGGCAGCGGGATGAATAAAAGAGCGAGAGAAAGCAACAGTAATGATGAATGAGACAACACGAACAGCAACACGCATAAAAGAGGCGAACAAACACGGGCACGCTCAAGTCTACACACACACACACACACACACACACACACACACACACACACACTTTTACACAAGCCATGCAAAGAGACTATGTAATTTACGTGGGGTACCGCGTTTCACACACACACACACACACACACACACACACACACACACACACACACACACAGACACAAACACACACATACACACACGAGGTAGATGTAAACAAACAAGCACCACTACCACTTCTACCACCACCACCACCACCCACTACCACCACCACCATCACCACTAAGAGCACAATAACGCACTCTACCGCGTATGTACAGAGGATGTGGAAATGTGGTAAGGCAAGAATGAGCCGAGGCAGGAGAGTGCGACGCAAGTTTGTGGAAGCGGCAGCAGCGCCTCAAGACTATAATAATCTACTGGAATTTAGTCTACGAGAAATCCACTTTGTAGTCTGGATATAAACCTCAACTCTCACCCCTCCCTCCCTGCCTGCCTCTCCTTTCTTCCCTCTTCGCCTGCACTTTCCTTACTCCCCCTCCCCGTCCGTCCCAACTCTCCTTTCCTCTTCGCCTTACTTTTCCTTCCTTTCTTTCTTCCCTCCTTCCCTTATACCCCAACCACCCCCACCTAGTCTCTCTATCTTACCTCTTCACCTGCACTTTCCTTACTCCCTCTCCCCGTCCGTCCCAACTCTCCTTTCCTCTTCGCCTTACTTTTCCTTCCTTTCTCTCTTCCCTCCTTCCCTTATACCCCCAACCACCCCCACCCAGTCTCTCCCTTTCTTCCCTCGTCGCCTGCACTTTCCTCACTCCCTTCTTTTTTATTCTGCATGTAACCCCCAACCTCCCCCTCCGTGTCTCTCCTCTTCTTCCCTTTTCGTTCTCATTTTCCTCCCTCTCTTCCTTTTCACCTTCCTTCTCTAGTCTGCATAATACCCCAACTACCCCCTCCCCGTCTCCTCTTCTTCCCTCTTCGCCCTCACTTTTCCCCCTCCCTGCCTTCCTTTTCTCCTACCATCCTTTCACTTTCCTCCCTCTCTTCCTTTTCTCCTTACTTCCCTAGTCTGCATAATACCCCAACTACCCCCTCCCCGTCTCCTCTTCTTCCCTCTTCGCCCTCACTTTTCCCCCTCCCTGCCTTCCTTTTCTCCTACCATCCTTTCACTTTTCAGAGGGGGGAGGAAGGGTAAGAGGGAGGCGTTCTTTCCCCTTTAACGCTTCCGTAGTTATCCCCGCCTCCTAAGGGCTATTACAGAGCAAAAATATCAGCCAGTTTCTTTTCCACGAGGAGTTAGAAAGGAATTACTGAAGCCATTAGCATAGTGTAGTGTTCGGGGGGTAAGAAAGTTGATGTTTATTGAGCCTCGGGAAAGATGAAAAGAGGAAAAAAAAATGTCATTGTGTTGCTGTCATTGCATTTGTATTAGCGGAAGTTGTGTTGTTGTTGTTTTTATTTTGTTGCGTTTTTGTTTTGAATGTTTTTTTTTTTTTGGTCTACGCCGAGGGTTATGACTTTAGGGGTTCTCTTCTATCGGTACTTAACGTCGATGTGTATTGCTTTTTTTGTTTTGTTTTGTTCGAGGGAGCGGGTGGAGGGGGGAAGTGTGTGTGTGTGTGTATGGGTCATGTCATATATCCTTTGTATCTCGTGGTGTTTGTGTTGGCGTTCTTGGCTTTGAGAACGCTTCCTCCAACTGTACTGAAACTTCTCGCTGTTGTTGTTTAGTGTATAAATGATGAGAGCTCTTGTTTAGCCTGGTGCGGCGGTTTATTTGCTCGGTCTTTTTTTTTTTTTTCTGTCTTCTGTGTGTGTGTGTGTGTGTGTGTGTGTGTGTGTGTGTGTGTGTGTTTTGTCTGTCTTTGTTTTGTCTGTCTGTCTGTCTCTATGTCAGTGTCTCTGTCTGTTTGTCTGTGTCTGTCTGTCTGTCTGTGTCTCTGTCTGTCTGTCTGTGTCTCTGTCTGTCTGTCTGTGTTTCTCTCTCTCTCTCTCTCTCTCTCTCTCTCTCTCTCTCTCTCTCTCTCTCTCTCTCTCTCTCTCTCTCTCTCTCTCTCTCTCTCTCTCTCTCTCTCTCTCTCTCTCTCTCTCCTTAATTGGGGAGTAAAATCACTTCCCCTCAACCATGATAAACAGCTTAAACTTTCGGGGTAAAAACAGCGCTGCAAGTTTAGACAGCAGCAGCAGCGGCAGGCGGACGCAGTTACCGCGTGGCTCCCGTGGCTCCCGTGGCCTCGTCTGGCAACAATGGAGCGGCGGGCGGGCCTGTGTGTGCGTTGATGGAAAGCCGGAGTCTCGCTGAAATGGCTTCGTCTTGAGGGAAACAGTCTCGTCGCCAAGGCGCTGGAAATTACTCACGTTATTTACAGTTGAGATTAAAATCGTGTGTGGTTTATTTAAAGTTGTTTTCATATCTCTATCCGGGAGGTTGTTGGGTGTCTTTTTCGTGGAGTTGTTATGATGATGGAAATGTGTGTGTGTGTGTGTGTGTGTGTGTGTGTGTGTGTGTGTGCAAGGTATGTGTCCTGTTGAAATCGTCTTGTCTCGCTTGATGAAAGAGCTTGTTCTCCTTCCCTCGCACGGCCTCACCTCGGCGGGGATTCGGGCGCGGACATGCCTTTTGTACACAAACTTTTCAGGAAACAACTTGGAACTATGTTTTTTGTTATTTGTTTATAATCAAACTTTGCTTTGTCCCGAAAACGTTTTGACTTTTTCCGTGATTATAACTTGGGCTGACGTAGTTTTGTGCTGATTCGAGCAGTTGAGTTCATTCCCGAGGACTAAAGAATGGCTCGGAACAGGGCACGCTTCACACACACACACACACACACACACACACACACACACACACGTCGTCTTCGTCGTTATTTTTTGCGTCTCCGCCCACCCAGCAGTTCATCCTTTCTTTTAGGTCGATAAATGGATACCTAGGGAAATTTGAGGAAGGTAAACTGTAGTAACCGGGATGTTGCTCAGCCCCTGTGTCCCGGGATAATAGGTTTCACCCACCACAGGCTTAAGTGCAGATGGTACGGAGATGAGCACCGCCGCCACACGTAGAAAATATCGTATACTCCTAGGTTTGCTTCTATCTTCTTTTTCCCCTGTGCTTCCGTGCCCGCCATCGTCCTTCATGTCGTAATCATTTTATGCCATATATGATTTGTTAAAAGAATGATGAGGGAGCGAGTAGGAACGGGTACGAGTCGAATAAATTTAGGTTTGATAAGAGTTCAGACAAAAACTGGTTTATGAGTAGAGTAGTGGGTGATTGGACCAATTACGCAATGTTATGGGTTATATAAATGCAATGGAAAGTTTCAAATGAAGGTTAGATAGGTTGATGGATGGGGAGGGAGCATGCTGAGTAACTGGTGCACTGGGGAAATCGTATGTATACTCGTTCAAAATGTGCCTCTTGTAGTCTCCATTTATTCTTGTGTATCATCCACTGCTCCCTGCTGTTAAGGTTATCGAGGATAGGCAATCAGGGGGTAGGAAAAAAGGCGACTTACAGGCTTCCTTCGACCAAAAGTTTGTCTACACTATTCCCCAAAACTTTCCCTC